>NC_089824.1:49929773-50032273 GCF_035046505.1 Tiliqua scincoides
GCCACAAACTGCTGTCCGTAGCAAAGTTACAGGATGAAGTTCTTTATTGTTTATGGTTTGTGGGTTGATGTATTCATGCCTTGTTTGTTTGTGAAATGAACAAAAATCAGTAAGCAGGCATGAACAGAAATTTGGCTACACAATCAATTGTACACCCCCCCCTTCCAGTCTTCCAAGGATCTTACAAGGAAATTCGCTGAACTAAGTCTAAGCTGCAAGCTGCCTTTAGAAAAAAGTCATTAAAGGATGCACTAAATTGTGACATTATGCCCTTAAGCCAAAATAACACTGAATGGAGTTCCTACCTCACATTAACCTCCTGAATAAAGGTCTTCAGTTTGATAGCTAGCTGTTGTCCTAGGCAAATGATGTCAGACAATACTTGAAGAAAATTATTGCAGGTGCTTAGCAATATATTGGCCTTTTTCACTATTTAATTTTCATATTCCAAAAACTGAAAAACAAGCATCATAGCATTGTGTCCATTGTTAGTAACATTTTCTGAATGAACGAAATTTATGGACATCCTTATGACTTGGCAACGTATGGTGTGTGTGACTTGAGCACTCTTTTTCTTTCAAAATAAACTATGGCTATCCTGTTGGATTGTAAAGGATCAAATCTTGTTCTATCCTGTGCTGCATTGCTTGGGTTTTTGTAGAATTGCCATGAAAAGTTTGCCTGAACCAAAACTTGAAGCAAATTTAGAGATCCCTCTGAGAATGATGCATCCAAGAAATGCTGAAACAACAATCATTTTGATGACTGGCAACATTTTCCAGGTGGGTTTCAAATGTCACCTCTGTTACAGGGTTTGATTTTCTCTCTCTCTCTCTCTCTCTCTCTCTCTCTCTCTCTCTCTCTCTCTAGTGTCTCTCAAGGGCTAAGGTGCTCATGCACAGGAGTAATGCCTCACGCCAAGCCTGCACCGTGTCTTACAACCCAATCCTGTGTTGCCACCAGACTGAGAGCACAAGGCTGCTGACACAATAACTGCCAAATACAATGTGGCATTGTGGTGAAGAGGTCAGTCGAGAGGGGTAAGGCTGACCTATATGTGCCAGTTGCCACATAGACCCTATAGAACTCCTCTGAGCTATATCAGCTCTGTTGCTAGTGTAGGGCTGTGGAGCTTATGGGGGCCTATCTGGTTCAGGAAGGGAGCTTGGGGTCTGGCAGCTGCAGACACCATCTTGTCCTACCCATGCCCTTCTCTCTGCCCTTTCCCCACCTCTCCGCTTGTGGGGTTGTGCCAATGGCTGGTCTACACCTTGTTGGTGGTGATGCATGGCTTTCAGGCTGCTGCATTGGCATCAATGCAACAGCCTGTTCTGGAGAGGCTTCTGTGACAGGCTATCTTTGCGTTAGTGTACCTAAAGATATGCTGGCATTTCCTAGGGATAGGACTGGGCTGCAAATCTGTGAGCAAGGACTAATTTTACTGGCTGCCACTGGCATAGCTAGAGGGGGGTGCACTAAGTTTTGCAGGGAGCCTCCCTGCAACGTGCAAACAGCTCCTCCCCCTCCCCTTGGGAGCCATTTGCCTCCATTTCCCCCACCCACCCACATGGCTTCAAAGGGGAGGGGAGGAGCAGCTTGCATGATGCAGGGAGGCTCCCTGCAAAATTTAGTACGCTGCTCTAGCTTCGCCAGTGCTGGCTACCACCAGTCTCTGATTATATCAGGAAAATAGGCAACCATGGATTCAGAGTTTTAATACCATGAAATTCTGAAGCAATCATGCAGCTAGGAGAAGGGAGAAAATTCTGTCTCTCAAGGCCAGCATTACTCAAACTGTGGGTTGTTCTCAAACTTAGTGGGTTGAGATCCAATTTCTAGTGGCTCCTGCAGAGCCTCCGATGAAAACATGGGATATGGAAAGATTAGATAACTAATTGCCTAAAGCCCCGAGGCTATTGCAAGCTTGTGTAAATCTAGGGAGATAAATGTTTGAGCATCTTTTTTCTGTTCCCCCCCCCCCAGATCTCTCAATGACAGGTAATACGGGCAGGTGAAGGCTAGGTCATATAACTATGAGCCCAATCCTGTGGTCCACGCTGCAAGGCACATTTATGGGGCTTACTGCCGGGCTGTTGCCGAAGGTGGCTCAGCTCCAGCTGGTGCTGAGTCACCGCCCGGCAGGCGCCTGCATTCTGCAGCTCAGCAGTGCCTATGACCACCGGGCTGCAGAACGGAGAATGGGGGTGTTCCTGGGGGCATGGGGGAGTCGTTCCAGGGAGGGGGGGAGCCATGGTCGAGGACGTTCCCAGGGGCAGGGGAGAGATCCGGGGTGCTCGGGTAGGGCTGCTCACCCTACACAGCACCTTCACTTCAGCGGCGACCAAACAGTCGCCACTAAAGTGAGTAGTTCCATTGCGGGACTGATTCCCTTACTCGGGGGAAGGGGACGAACATCCCCTTCTCCCGAGGAGCCTCCCACGGTAGTGCGGGAGGCTCTGGATCCGGTGGGAGCCCTTTGTGGAGCCGCTGGGTCCCGTAGCTCCGGGCAGCTTAGAATTGGGCTGTAAGCCCCTCGAGCTCTGAGGCTATTCATTGGGGCTGCTTCATTATGAGAAATATTTCCAGTTTTTTGCAACTAAATAAAATATTACTTGTAAATAAATGAATGAATATAAAAGCATTTCTTTCTAGATCACTTTTTTTTTTTTACAGTCTCGTAAAGTTAGGTGGATCACAATAGAGTGTCATTTTAAAAAGTGGGTCTTGGTGCTAAAAGATTTGAGTACCACTGCTCTAGGCTGATCTGGACCTGACTTTATTTAAGAAAGCTTGGATGTAGGTCTCAATAGGTGGTCTATTGAGTAAAACACAAACGCTGTCTCATACCGTTCAATAAGGCTCATTAATTGCCAGATGCAGGTTGTTGAAACCCCAGGGGAAAGCTGACAGTGCCCCCCCATCATGCCCCTATGCCACATTGGACACTGCCACTGGCATTGAAGGCTCACTTGACTTTTCCAGTGCAAATGAGTTCTCAGCCACTGCTCAGGTCCTAATTCTACACTCATTTCATTATACTTATATTGCAATATAGAGAAGAAGCAGGAAAAGATGGTTTAAAAGATAACAAAAGATGGCTTGACATCAGGCAACACTGAGACAGAGAGAGCTCATCACCAACCTCACCTCTTAAAAACAATAATTTAAAAAAAAAGAAAGCCTCCCACCTTAGTCACCATATCTGACCTCCATGCTTACAGCACAGTTAGAACTTGGCAAGTCATGAATGACATTGAGTACTGGATAGCCAGTCTTTTGCCAGGTAGTAATGTCTATTAATATTTAACCTAAGAAGTACAGAGAGAAGAATAAGGAATGCCTGTGAACTTGCTAAATAATGACTGTAGCACTTAAGAACATGACATATCTAGCTGGAGCAGAACAAGGTTGATCCAGTAAAGTGTTCTGCTTTCAGCAACAACCAGCCAGGTACATCTGAGCACATACAAACAAGGTATGAAGGAGATCTCTTTGCAGCCCTTTAGGACTTCAGCAGGGATGCTGTCTTTTCCAGGTGCCTTGCCAAAGGCAAGGGAGTCCAGGGCCACATGAAGTTCTTCTAGGGTTGGTTCACTGTCAGGCTCCTCCAGCACAGGCAGGCACTCAGTGTTGTTCAGCGCTTCTTCGGTGACTACATTTTCTCTGGAATATAGCTCAGAGTAGTGCTGCACCCAGCATTCCATCTGCTGCGTCTGATCCTGGATGACCTCGCCTGTGGCAGACTTCAGAGGGGCAATTTTCTTCTGTGTTGGACCTAGGGCCTGCTTGATACCGTCATACATCCCCTTGATGTTGCCCATGTCAGCTGCTATCTGTATCTGGGAGCAGAGCTGGAGCCAGTAGTCATTAGCACATCTCCTGGCAAGCAGCTGACCACAGCTGTGATACAAGGACATCTGCAAGAGGGATCTGAAGGCCTTAGGAGTGGACCTCAACAAGTGGGAAACCCTGGCCTCTGAGCGGCCCGCTTGGAGGCAGGCTGTGCAGCATGGCCTTTCCCAGTTTGAAGAGACACTTGGCCAACAGTCTGAGGCTAAGAGGCAAAGAAGGAAGGCCCATAGCCAGGGAGACAGACCAGGGACAGACTGCACTTGCTCCCAGTGTGGAAGGGATTGTCACTCCCGAATTGGCCTTTTCAGCCACACTAGACGCTGTTCCAGAATCACCTTTCAGAGCGCGATACCATAGTCTTTCGAGACTGAAGGTTGCCAACAAGGCCATGAAGGAGGTGACCTTGACCTTCTACAGTATCTGTATTTAGTGATATACTGTTCTTGCACATGAAGGTTCCATTTGACTGTCTTGCTAAGCTGTTGAAAGAGAGATCGTCCATGCATCTAATTCTTTTACAAGAATTATCTAAGGTAGTGGCCATCAGGAGAAGTTACTGCATATGAATTTCAAGATCTACTATTGCTGCAGTCCTATTGCACACTTGCCTGGAGTAAGTCTCATTGAATACAGTGGAACTTATTTCAAGTCAAGATGTTGCACTGCAACAAAGGGATCTCTAGAAACATCTAGATCAGTGGTTCTCAACATTTTTTTACTTGTGTATCCCTTGGCAGCCCATTTCCATAATTTGTACCCCTGCAAGGCATTCTAATACCAGCCCCACAAGGCATTCTAATACAGACCTGCTTTTTTCCACCATTATTCAGTTCTTTTTCAAGTATCCCTAAAGGTCCAGGCAGGTACCTCAGAGGGTGCACATACCCCAGGTTGGGAACCACTGATCTAGATAATCTGATCCTGGTTCCCTTGTAAAAGGAACAGCATTCTCAAGCATCGTGAGACAAAAGTCAACAGCAATTACACTGAAAACTGTATTTTTCTTCAGAACCACACAATGTTTCTTTCCTTCTGGATATGGTGAATTACTGGTTTTTGTGAGGGGGAGGCATAGTTTGTACTCACAGAAGTGTCCCCCTACTTACTACACTTCAGGGTCATGTCAGTAGGAAAATGATCCTTCGGAAAATGTGGCAAATATTGAAAAATCATTTTAAATATTGAAAAGGAGGTGAATTTCCCTCTTTATTGTTAGCTGATATTTGTTCTTGTGACTGGGCTTGAAGGAGCCTTTATAATTACTATCCATATTCTCTCCTTTCTACAGTTTTAAGCATTTTTAGCCATCCAGAATGTTCTATTATCAAAAATCAGTTAACTGCATGATTTACTCAGTCTGATCTCACCAGCTTAAAGCTCCCCATAAAACATATCCCTAAGAAGAATGAATTGTTAAATTAGCTGAAATTGCACTTTTGAAAAACTGAACCAGATGTGATTTGAATGCATATTTTATTTAATCTTTACATCTGGCAAAGGGTTGAGCTTTAATATCAAAAGTTGATGGTTCCAAAACAATTCCAGTTATTTTCTTAATTGTGCTAAATGTTGTTGGGAATTATGTAGCCCTTTTTTACACAACATACCCATTTTACAGGATGTCCCCTGCTCTATTACCTTTTCCATAAAGGAACAAATAACATAAGACTTTCAAGATATAGAAGTACCTTACTAGATGTTGCAAACAGCCCAGCCATGAGGCAAAGTGAGGTGGACTGTCTCAGGGCACAATTGTAACCAGGTCGACTCAGAAGTAAATTCTATTGTGTTCAATGGGGCTTACTCCCAGGAAAGTGAGGTTAGGATTGCAGCCTCAAGTGGTAGATGGGCACAGTCAGCACTCTGTATCCATTGGCCACCACCACCACTTTGCCCAACCCCCATTTGCTCCACACTTCTTTTTCACTTTGCTGCTGCAGGTTTTTATAAAAGATCAGCAAAGCAGGGCAGAACAAGGAAGCAGAGAGAAGCATGTCCTCATGTTAGCTTCTTTGCCACTCTGTTTCAAAACACAAAGCAGCAGAACTAGGAGGAGAAAACAGGTAAAATAGGTGAGCTGGGGATTTGCCTCTAGCACCAGTGCTGAAGATTGCAGCATCACTGTGGGAGCTGATAACCGTGGCTATGATCATGTTCACTGATCAGGAAGAGGGCCATCACTACCATCTCCTCCACCATTTTCTCTTAACTGAAACATGGGAGGTGCACATCCAGAGGGCAGTGGCAGGGCACAGGCAGGCAGCTACAATAAGGGGGCAGCAGAATTTCAACAGTGCTTTAGTCATCATTTCCCCTTGGACCAGACTTGATCATTAAGGCTTCAAGATGTTTCAAGCTTACAGGCTCTTTGTCAGGGACTAAATGATTTTTTTAAGACCGAACAATGTCACCATCTATCATATACAAAACCTAATAATTTTACAAAACACTTAGTAAAAACCATGCCTAATCAGTCATATTGCAAAAGTTAAAGAAATTAAAATAAAAGCTTCCATAAGAAGAGCATGGAAAGCTCTACAAAAGTAAATGGTGCATTCTTCAAAGAAACATATCTAATACAGGTCCAGCCTATTTATACACTGGTTTTTTATACACGAATTTGACTCAACACGAATGGCCCCTGCAAATGAGAAGGAATGTACTGATCCCTGGAGAAGGGGAAAATGGATCCCTTTAAAATCAGTTTAAAAATAGTCCTTTAACAATAGCCTTCTTAATGAGGGGGGGGGGCAGCTGGCTGACAATCCATCAATCCTTCTCTCCCCAGTGGACCCCTCCCTTCCCCCTGAGCACTCAAAAGAAAGGTGATCTCTTTGCATTGGTGAAGGGAGGGCTGAGTTTAAGCTCTCAGCTCTTCCTAAGCTCTTGGAAGAGGACTGATTGATGGATTGCCTTGTTAATGACTCTTATCTTACATCACAAAGGTTAGCAAGGCTGTTTTTAAAACACAGGAGCAAAGAAACTTTGTTTTTTAAATTGATTTGCTAAATTTGATTTTTGCCATCCATGTGAGTGCTTGGAAGGGAATCCACGTGAATAATTAGTCTCAACCTGTAGTATGAAACTATGTCCACCAGTTAAAACAAACAGTAATACTCATACATTAAATCAACAACCTTATACCTTCCAGTAGAACTCTCTTTCTTTCTCTTACACTACTGTAGGAGGATGCCTAATTAAAAAAAACTAACAAAATGCTGGGTTAAGTGGAGGGAATTCCACTGAGCCATGCTAGAGACTGTAGGTCTAAATCCTCATGCAGCTCCTGCGGTGCTCAGAACCTAGCCTCAAAATCCACTGAGCTTCCTTGGTAAGTAAAGTATTGTCCCTGTGGGCACTGACTTGTTCAAGAGCTCTGAAGGACAAATATTTGTATTCTAACCAATGTTTGACTAAATTGCTCCCTGCATAGCAGCCTGCTATGTTACTAACAGCCCACTCCTAAAGCCAGCGGCTCTGCAAGGTACAACGGTGCCAAAAGGGCTGCTGCTGCATCCTGCAGCACCACCAGTGGCTCCCAAGGTCTCCTCGGAGAAAGCCCCAACCCCTGCAATGGGGCTTCTCAAGTCTGCACTGGCTATTTTGCCAGTGCAGACTTGAGGAACTCCATGTTGGACCTTCTGGCCCAACATGGAGTTCAGGATCCGGCAGAGAAGAACTCCACTGGTCCCACCCCCTCCTGCCCCAGTTCCTCTCCCTGCCCACCCTCCCCCCACCCCCTTCTGCCCAATCCCCACCTCCCTCTGCCCCATTACTACTTACTATTGGTCTGTGCTGCTGAGCGTTGGTTGGCTTTCTGAGGCTCAGCGCCGACTGGTGCTGGCTCAGACCCTTCTTCTTTGGGTGCCACAGATGTGCTTATGGCATGTTTGCACCACCCAGCACCGGCGCTGTTACTGTTTAGGATTGGGCCCTATGATCTTCAGTCCATTTCTTGAGTGGTCTGATTGTTTTGCGTATATACAAAAAAATCACAAGAGCATATAACAGCATAAAGTAATCAGATGCTTTGGAGATCTTCCTGGGGGTTAAAAAACAGTGTATAAATAAATAGTCAGAATTGTAAGTAGTAAAATCTAGCAGGGTGTACCATCTGTTATCAGTAGATTTGACAAAAACTTTGTACTGCTACTAAGGCAACAATACTTCCAATGCCCAAGTAAGTAGTGACCTTGAGGTGGTGTTGATCGATATTGTGTTTACTTATTGCCCATGACTGATCTCTCACATTCTATATCCAATTGATTATGTTTTTTGTGTGTGTCACTGTATGATAAAATGGGTTTGTAGCTGCAACATGGGATGTCCTGGACCAGTTGCCAGTAGAGATGGATCTACCCAACTGGGTACTTATAGAATTAAATAGAAAACTACGAACAATTCTCTCTGATCTAAGCCTGTTAGTATGCAAGTTTTCTTTATGCTGGGAGCTGCTTTAGCTCTGGCATTGTATAATATATTGGGAGGCACATAGCCCCTGTGTTGTAAATCATGTTGCAGTCTAATACTCTAGAGAAATCTGCATAATTGGAACACTTGTGTGTAATTCTTAGAAATTGACTATAACAGTGGTTCTCAATCTGGTGGGTTGTGACCCACCAGTTCGTATAATGCTTCCCCCGTCCCTTTAAGGGGCAGGGGAAGGGGAGGGAGGCAGTGACGTGATCCCCAGGATCACTAAGGGGGGGGCAAGGCAGGTGTTTTGCACTTACTTCAAGAAGGCAGGGCTGCAGCAGGCAGCAAGAGGTGCGGGCAGTCCTGTGCAGCCCTGCATAGTGCTCCCTGAGGCTTGGAACGTTCGCTACAAGCGGGCGCAAAGCACTTCCATTTTGCAGGAGGTGCTTTGCACCCGCTTTTAGCGAACGCTCCAAGCCTCAGGGGGTGCTGCACAGGGCTCCCTGCACCTCCTGCAGCCTGCTGCAGCCCTGCCTACATAACATGAGTACAAAGCACCCCCCTCGCCCGTCTTAGCGACACGATCCTGGGGATCGTGTTGCTGCCCTAGCCCCTCCCCCGCAAGAACTTACTGAGGGAGTAAAGCTCCCTCAAAGTTTGAGAACCTCTGGACTATAAGGTAAATTGTTTGATATGCCTAGGATAGGAACTTTCAGATCTACATATAGAGTTAATGGTTGGTGTTTTGTCAAACCAAATTTTTCCCCCAACCAAAACATCCAAATAATGGACGCCTTGAAATTCTGAATGAATGTCAAAATGAACAGTGTACACGTATTTTTGAATCAATTGGCAGTAGGTGTACTCATTCTGAGATTCATTCAGACTTTCAGTGGCCTTCAATCCAACTGGTGCATTCGGTATAACCTAATTATCCACAGATTTTTCACCCACAATTTTATCTCAACACAATGAGGAGGGCCCTTTAAATTAAAGGAAAAAGTAGTTTAATAATAGCCTCGTTAATGTGAGAGAAGGCAGCTGGCTGACAATCTATCAATCATTCTCTCTCCAGGCATTTAGAACAGCTTCACTCCAAGGCAAGCGACCCCTCCCTTCCCCCTGAGCACATGCAAGATAATCACTTTGCATTGGTGAAGGGAGGGGAGGGGTCGCTGGGTTGGAGTGAAGCCATTTTAAGTGCCTGGAGAGAGACTGATGGATTGTCTGCCTAATGACTCTGTCTTACATCACAAAGGTTAGCAAGGCTATTTTTAAATCGCCTAGCAAAGGAACTTGTTTTTAAAATAGATTTGTTTTAATGCAATTTTTGCCATCCACATGAGTTCTGGGAACAGAACCCTCGCAAATAACAAGACTCAACCTGTATCCACTTTTCATGATTACCAGCAACACTAGGAGAATCTGCACCTTAGAGGTATTTAATAGCAATGTTCTTGTATTGTTTCGATATCTAAGATGTTGTTTGTAGCACAGCATGTTGTTCATTCTCTTCTCAGTTTGGGTGATTTCTCAGCTTTCTTTTTCTTCTTCTGGGAATCATTTTTATTTTGTTCAATTGGTCCAAACTGAGGAGTATTAAATTGTTGGTTGCATTGCTTATTGTAGTATTTAATATTCATAACTGCCTTCAGTATTCATTGCTATAAATATATGGGGACTCAAAAATATTGTCTTTCATAACAGAAGTGGAAACACCCGGCAGATTATTTGTAATTCTAATCTGTTTTAAGCTTTTGGCCTTCATTACACAGCCCACAGAGTACTTGTGGCCCACAACATGTATAATTGTAACCCACCATAAATTAGTAACATGACCTCCATCATTTAGTGTTTATCGAAAAGAACATTGTCCTTATGAAAAGATGAGTTACTACTTGTATATATAGTAATTGCAGAAAATTATTATATGACAATTGGTTGTCCTCAGCCTGTCATAACAAAGAAATACTGTCAGCTTGTCAGCCCATAAGGCTATGCTGTGGAGTTTCTGCACTGCTGGTTACTAATCTTGAACAGAGCTTCACCAAATAATGATACAAAACCTTTTTGATATAATTTCTGCTGCTGCTGCTCACAATTTTGTTTATAAAAAGAGGAAAGCAAAAGTTTGAGACGTACATTTGCAAAATATACATCTTTGTATCACAGACTATTTCTCACCTCTGCTGATCACAAATGGACACAGACAGGGGCAGCCCAATCCTGAGCTGCCTGGAGCACCCAGGCTTGGCAGCACCGAAAAGGGCTGCCGCCGAATCCTGCGCCTCCCGCACTACCGTGGGAGGCTCCTCGGGAGAAGGGGACGTTTGTCCCCCGAGTAAGGTAAGCAGCCCCGCAATGGGGCTACTCAGCTTACTCACAAGTAAAGGCGCTCGTGTAGGGCACGCAGCCCCCCACGAGTGCCCTGGATCCTGCGGAGCTCAGCTCTGTTTCTCCTTTCACATGTATTTTTCTTGCCACATATGCACACATCTATTGTTGGTGAGAAGAGATCTGAAATGAATAATGCTTCCTTTTCAGTGACTTTTTGTGGGGTTTCATTGTACTGTTTTTTTTAACATCATCATCAATAATAATAATAATAATAATAATAATAATTAATATGCTCACTGTTAACTGAGCCATATTTGGATTATTGTTCTGTATAACTGCACTGGAAAAATTTAAACCCAAGTAACAATAAGTTTTAATCTACTTGATTACACAGAGAGAATCAAGAGAGATAAATATGCCATTTATACTTTGCAAATTTACAGTTTAATACAACTACTTTAGGCTGCAATCCTAACCAACTTTCTAGCACTGACATAAGGGCAATACAGCTCTGATGTAAGGGAACAAACATTGCCTTACCTTGGGGGGCCTCCATGACCACCCCCCAACTGCAGGATGCAGCACATGCCCCACTGGCACAGCTATGCCAGTGCTGGAAAGTTGGTTAGGATTGCGTCCTTAGTCTTGTAATTAATACTTAATACATTTTCCCAACCAAAAAAGGCCCTGTGAGACTAGTAAATAACAAAGACCCATCTGAGTATAGAATGACAGCAACACATTCTCAATATAATGCAAAAGGAGTAACTTTCAGCATAATCCAAAGTGCTTCTGAGCTGGCACAGTTGTCCCTGCACTGGCTCAAAATGTCACAAACATGCCTTAAAGCACGTTTGCGACTATTCATGCAGTGGTTGCACTGGTGCAAAGGCCTGTGCTGGCCCGTCTGTGCTGCATTCAGAAGCGGTGCCAGATGCAGCAGTTAGGCTTGCGGCAGGTGGCACAGGGGTATGGGGAGGATGGCAGGGAAGGGTGCATTTCTGGGTGGGGGAGGGCAGAAGAGTGGGTGAATCAGGCCCAGGTGGGGTGGGGGCAGAATTGGCAAGGGCACCCTCTGCCATATCCTAACCTCTTTCCCGGGCCACCCAGCATTACATCAAACTTCCAGGATTTGTGCCAGTTACATAGCTGGCATGGATCCAAGAAGTCCCATACAGCAAGCTGAGGCATTACTCGGGGTAAGGGGAAATATATTCCCTTAGCCTGAGAAGACTTTCAACTGCCTCTTGAACTGCTCTGGATACAGCACAGGGCATGCAGTCTGTGCCTGCTCAGGTTAAGATTGAGCTGCCCTTGTCAAGAGCAAGTGAACACAGTTGGTTCAAGAGTGCTATCATGATTCTATAAAAGTTAAATAACAAAGGGCAGGGGTATCTCTTAGCTTCTCCTGGCAAATGGCAGGTACAATATTTGTCAAAAAACCCAGTTAGGAAGTTCTAATCCGAAAGCTGGTACCTGAAACAGCTGATTTTAAACAACATCTGAAATCTACATGGTTTTTGAGAGTTTATTGCCTAATACCTTTCTATCAATTGTTTCAAAAACCTGCCTTCAAATCTAAAAATGCTGCATACTGTCCAGACTTCTCTGCAAAGCCAGAGTTTTGCACTACTTGTGAAAGTTTTTTTGTCATATTTTTACTTCACTTTTCAGCCAGCGCAAATTGCCAAACCAGTTTTAATGTTTATTTTTAAAAATTTATTTTAAAAGAATGTAAATTAAACATTTAAATATTTAAATTTAAAAATAAAAGTATGTAATATCCCTGTAGTGCAATCCTATGCATGCTTACCGGGAAGTAAGTCCCACTTATTCAATGAGACTTATTCCTAGGCTTAACTAGTTAGTTAGTTAGTTCAGCCCTGACGTGGACTTTCGTAGGTTCCTAATCATACTGTTTAAATTACATCTGGAGAGAAGCCTCCTGTTTGTTTAGGAACTGAAAAGTAACATAATACCCTCTATCAAATATATTTAATAAAAGAGTTCAACATTTCTACCAAATTGATAGAAAGTGAAATAAATACATTGTAACTTGCTCGCCATTCCCACAGAATTTAATTCAGCTTTTTTAACAAAACTGACATTATTTGAAAAGTTTAATTACGTTCCTGCTGCAAAGTCTGTTTCGTTTTGCAGAAGAGTTCACACTTCTTTTAACTTTTAACAAAATAAAATGGTAGTTTGTCAAAACCCATTTGCCACACTTTTGTTATGAGCATAGGTGTATCACATTTAAAATTGATTTTTATTTGTGGTTTTCTTTTCAGTTAGAATGATTTTTGTGATGGGACAGCTGCACACTCCCTTTCTGTATAGGTAGATGTTCTGGCTGACATTCGGCAGACTAAAGCAAGTTTCTCCTTTTCACCTTAGCCTTCATAGAATGGACTTGAGCAAAAGATAGCATGTACAGGTGGCCCTCAGTATCTGCAAGTTTGGTAACCGTGGATTTGAATATCCATGGGTTCCAAACCATGGGGGGAGCCACCTGTTGTCTTCTGAACCTGATCCACTCCATTTGAGTCCAGAGGCTTCTGAGAGCCGAAAAGTACTAGTTTTTGACTGAAAATTTATCCCTAGCTCTCTGGACCCAACCAGACCGCAGCTGTAGTCAGGTTCAGGGGGCTTGGGTCTCATGAAATCCGCAGATTCAATCATCCCTGTATTTTGGTATCTGTGGGGGTTCTGGGAAAGGAACCCCTGCAGATACCAAGGGTCACCCTGTACAATGCAAATTATAAAAGGAATCCCACCATCACCACAACTGGAATTCACACTCTTTTAATAAATTTTTGTATAGCTTTGTAGGAGTTGACAATCTATGGACCTTAATGTCAGATGCCTCCTTAATGGCAGAAGCTTGGCTTTCAAGGTATAGCTTTCTCTGATTATAGAGGAACTACAACATTTCCCTCTTCATAATTTTTTTAATCAGCTTTTGTTCTCTGTACTACCCAAATAATAACAGTACAGGTGAACATCGTTTAGTGATGTTCCAATCAGTGATGGACTGCATATACAATGGTCCATCGCTGATTGAACCCAAAGCCTCTGGAGGCTTTTCTGAGCCCCGCAGAGGCTGTGCACATCTGCCTGCGGCCCCAGTCGGACTCAGAATGGCCATTTCAGCTGAAAAAAATGCAACTTTCGGTTTCCAGAAGGTGTCTCCATAGGGTTCCCCAGGTCACATAATTCCTTATAAGGCATAAAAACGTCTGGTTTCCCTCCAGAAACTAGAAGTAGTGCTTTTCCGACCAAAATGGACATTCTGAGCCCCACAGAATGTGTACTGTCTCTGCAGGGCTCAGAAAATCCTCTGGAGGTGAGAGGAGCACAGCTCCCCAGCTCCAGAGGTTTGAAAGGTGACACTGTTAGTGAGAACACATCCCTGTCATTAATCAATGCTCATCTGTAGTCACATCAATTCAATAGGTGCCCAAGAAATAATCAGAACAATTGTAGCAGCTCTTATTTTATGTTTTATTGATCTTCCATCCCTGCAAATTCTAAACCTCGTAGATACAACCCACAGCTATTAAAGCATTTCCGGCCCAACAGAGTTCCGCTGGTCCCACCTTGTCTTGCCGTGGTTCCTTCCCCACCCTCTCTCCCCTTGCCTTCGTTCCGCCCTTCCCACGCACCGCAGGGACCACACCACCGCCTGGCAGTTTCACTCCTAACAGTGGTGCATCTTCCTTCTGTCAGTGCTGGGCCTGGCGCCTGACTAGCGCGGGCCTGATGCCAGCACTCCCTACTCCTCAGAAGCCATAAACATGATTTAAGGCACGTTTACAGCATGTTTACGGCACCCAGCACAGGCTCAGCGTTAGCACTGTGGAAGATCAGTATTGGGCCCCAAAACAACTTTTTTCAACCAGTGTACCATGACACTTTTGTATGCCGCGGCACATTGGTGTGCTGTGAATGTCTGCAGGTGTGCCACAGGAGCTTAGGGGAGGGTTATTTTTTAGTAGGCCCATTGGTGAATGTGAGCCTCCTACCAGCAGCATGGCGTGCCTTGTCAGGGCCCAATCCTATCCAACTTTCCAGTACTGGTGCAGCCGCAATGCAGCCCTAATGCAAGGGAACAAATGTTCCCTTTCCTTGAGGTGACTTCCATGACTGCCCCACTACTTCAGGGTGCAGTGCACACCCCATTGGCATGGCTGCTCTGGTGCTGGAAAGTTGGATAGGATTGGGTTGTCAGTTGTCAAAAAAACTGATGTTCTGCCTTGACAGAATGCCACGAGATGAAAAAGGTTGAAAATTGCTGGTCTAAAACAACATCAACGTGGTGGAAACACTGAGATTAGTATTATAAAATAAGTATGTATGTATGTGTATACATTATTGTACGTATGTGAACACATTATTTTTGAAACATACGTATTTTTGAAAAGAGTTCTATCATTTTTAGAAAGAATAATGTACCTCAAACTCCTGAGAATAGGTGAAATATACATTATATCTGAATCAGAAATAATTTTTATGTCTTTGCAAGGTGGGTGCTTCAAAGCTCTCTTGCCTCCAAAGATCTTGAAAGTTAAATAGCTTGTTCCTCCCCAATGAAAGACTTAACTAAAATAAGCACTATGAACAAATCTCCAACTGTGAACTAATTAAAGACAATTTCCTTTCATGGTTTTCTGCTAAATGTCATTTGTGATTTTATTTTGCTTTTGTAAGGTTTGTCTTTTTATATGCACATTATTTGTACTATTTCTTTGAATGCCCAATAGACCAAACTATTGCATACAAGGAGGAATTACTGATTGAGATATATATTTAACGTTTTACTTTTTCACATGCAATGGTATATTATTGCAATATTACCTTTGCAACAATACACTACTGATTTTTTGAGAAAAATATGCCTAGTCATATCTTCACAAGATAGTGATAAAGAACCGAATCAACAGTGTTTTGTTTTTTAAGGTGAAATATTACACTGCTGGAGTTAGTGACAATGGCTTTCGTTGCAGCCATTGCGTTCTTCACTTTAACTGAGCTTATTTCAAAAGATTCAAGCTTCAGATAATCATGTTTTGCAGTGTTTTCTATCCTTAGGAGTTTTTTATTGCTTCCTCTCCCCCTTCTTCCAGTTTTTTCTACTTTCTGCTCTGTGCAGTGGGCAATGAAGAAAGATCAAAGGAAAAATAACCCCCATATCCACAGATCCAGTATCCACAGATTCACTTATTTGTGGTTTGAGTCTTTGGGTCCCCCTGTACATGCCCCCTCTGGAGGCAAGCTTGTCTTACCCTATGGCCCTCTCTTGCTCTATAGCCAGAATGTGTAAAAACGCAAGGCCAGTAAAATACTAACCAGTTAGCAAACCAAGTTCTAATACTGCTACTTAGAATTAAATTCTTTTTCATGTTTGCCTTAGGATTATATATGTTATCAGTTTGAATTTATTTCCATGCAAAAAATTACCCTGAAAAGTGCTTTTAAAGTACATAAATGCTAAAGACCACAATTATTTCAAATTGTTCATGAACAGAACAGTTGGCATCCTTCAGTCTCGGAAGCTCTGGTATCGCGCTCTGAACAGTGGTTCCTCTCCAGTGCGCGAAGCCTGGATAAGGTAGATATGGAGGATCGACTGTTACCCACGCAGCAAATCCCCCCTCTCCATGTCACTGAAATGGTCCAATGGAAAGGCAGAAACCAGTACAGTTGGTTCCAGCGGCGTCGCAGGAGTTGCCAGAACGTGGCTGTGTTCAGCCATGAACTGCCTCAGGGACTCCGGCTCTGGATTTTGCCTCGAGGTTGACTCCTGAATCCTCTTCCATAACTGGATGTAGCCACAAGGCAATGGAGGTTTGGGATCAGAGTTTTCCTTCTCTCAGATGAGCTGCCTTCCCAGGCTAACGAGTCCCATCTACCCTGTGGCTGTTTAGTCGCCTCTTAGGACAAGTACAGCCAAACTGAGGGCCTATTCTTATCCCCAGCCCCCAGGGGATTGTACATATCTGTTGATTTATCTACCGGTTCTATATCTGATCCTGATGGCAGTACATTTTTCAATATTTGAAAAATACTTAACTTTCATCTTTGCTCTTTTATGGTGAAAGTAAGTAGATCTTACCACCATATTAATATGAAAGAAGGTAGATATTAAATATAAGTTTAGAAGAAAGGTTTAATACCTAGGCTCTACCTTCATGGCATTGATAAAACTGAGAGGCCATGCCTCATTGTTTAGTGACAAAATTAATGTATATTATTATCCGTCTTTCTCTCCACTTTTCTTTCCATCTACATTGCTCAGAATTATTTACTGAAACATTACACTCTTTAATGTTTAACAAGATATGTTCAGCTTTGACAAGGAAATTGTTAAAAATTTTAATGAATTTTCGTTTTTAAGGCTGTAATGTATATTGATAGTTTGTGTGAAATACTTACCAACTGCAATATGATGTAATATGAGATAATCCTAGAGCAAGGTGAATTACTTTTTTTTTTTTAGTTCAGGAAAGCTCATATTGTGCACATATTTAAGAACTTCATAAACATTATACAAATACTTGCTTAATAAGAGAGCCTAAGAGAACCATAGAATAAATGTAAGTTTGTTTTAAGTTTTTCTATTACTTTCTTTTGGGTTTGGCATCCGATAGGTTATTCTGTCTCCCCAAGAGTACACAGACAGTAAACAAACACAGGAACATCGATTTGCTTAGCAACCCAGAGGAAGGGTCATTGTCACCTAATTCTGAGGTGTCTCAAGTACAGCATGAACACAAATCTCAAGTTTTGCTGGATGTTTATCCAGTTAAGGGTTTCCATTCTTTTATTTCTGTTTCACTTGCTTCCATTATAATGGCGGTGTTCCATGGACTTTCCCCCAATTAGCTTTAAGCCAGTCTTCCATGGAAATTATATTTCACCTATATCCCACCAGAATCTCTTTAGGGCAACCAATGGCAACTTCTTGTCAATGCCATCCATGTACAAAGTAAATGCCATTTGAAGAGGAATCCTGGAACCAGTTCAAATGTTAATAGAAATGGGGGAAGCAGAAGCAAAAGTTATTTTTTCATTTCTGCTTCTGCCATAACATGCAATGGGACTTGTAGACCTCACCCAGAGGCAACATGACTCAGAACATCATCTGATGCCTCCTCAGATCCATTGCCTCTGTGCTACAAAAAAACAACCAAAACTCTTACTGTGTTCCTTGTGTGCTGGCATCAACCATGGAAGTCCCACACTTCCAGATTTAACAGCACACAAGAATAAAAATAAGGAGAGGGAATGATCTGCTTCTCACTTGAGTAGGAACCAGATCCCTGCTGCTTCCAGTAGTGGAGGGTTGGAGGGACATGGTGCTGGCAGCAACAGATGTAAGTTCTTATAAGTTGCCACAACCATACAACTGAAGCTTAACGACTTCAATGGGATCCGAACCCTAAGATTGCAGAACACGGACCTAAAGTTTGGAATTAACTGTAACTATACCTCATAATTGTGGCATTACTCCCTGGAGATGCACTAAAACGTAAACCAAAACATAATTTGGAAATAAACCAAGTCTCTTTTATATGGTTGGAATTTCAGTGATGCAAACTAAGTTGTTATGGAGTACATAGCACAGAGGGGCATAATTTGAGGTTTTAAAAATATTGTTATGGTATCTTTTTATGCTGATATTCGTATTTAGATTATCTTTTGGATTTTCCTTTTTTTTTTAGCTAAATGGACCAATTATTTGACTCTGTAACTTGCAGGTGGTGTCTTGGTATCCATGAGGGATCTGTTCTTGGACTCCTGAAAACTGCGGATACTGAAAACTGTGGATAATGAAATCTGTGGTTGTGGCACCATTAAACCCTTCGAAGGGGCCCAGAGCTGTGCTGTGCTCCAGTTACCTTCAGAAGGTTTTCTGAAGTCTGTAGAGGCTGTGTGCATTTGCCCAGGGCTTCTGCGGGCTTTGGAATGGCCCCAGAGTGCAAAAAAAGCAACTTCCAGTTTCCATTAGGAAACCTGAAGTGACTTTTTTGCCCTTATAAGGCATTCTGGGACCTGGGGAAGCCCCTGGAGGGAAACCGGAAGTCATGTTTTCTTGCTCTCTGGGGCTATTCTGAAGCTCGCATAGGCTGCAGGTGCAGGTGGCCACTGTGGGCTTCAGAAAACCCTCCGGACATGACCAAAGCACAGCTTCTGTCACCTTCAGAGGGTTCAGGTTGGGCCAAGTCTGGACTCAACATGGGGTGACCCATGTTGAGCCAGATCCATGGATGAAAAATCCATGGATCAATAGGCTCAACCTGTATATTAAACCACTTCTTCACACAATCAACTTTACAGAATTTGCCAGTGCAGACAAGATAGGTCAGTAGACTAGCTCAGTAGAAGGCAACCTTCATACGTTCAATGATTCATGATGTAATATTTCATATACATTATTCTGAAATAGGGATACTTTCTTGGAGTGTATTTTTTCTTAAAGCAATATGATGTAGCACATAGGTGTCCATACAATCGGCACCTTACAGACCACTTTACCGCATGAAAAAGGATGTTCTGTAAAACTGTACAGTTTGCTCAAGAATGTATAGATTTCCACATGCAATCTTCACTCTACCTAATCGCCATACTTGGGAATCTCACAGTGTAAATGAAATCTATGCAAAAGTTAAAGTTCAGGTAGCCTTATCATGATATACAAAAGATGCAATCATACTAGCCTGAAACTGTCCTTGTAGACAAAATAGAAGCAAGGTAATTACTTCTGGTGTAATGTGCTAAAACGTTTTATTGTAGTCTTTACTGTATTATTTGCTTATTTATATCAGGCAGTAGCAGTGGCATTGTTGCATTACTTTTCTAAAACATTGATGTTTAAAAGATATGAGTGAGCTGACAGTGTAATTAAATTCATACACTAATATTTCTTATTTGATAAGTTGTTGTTGGCAACCTTCAGTCTTGAAAGATTATGGCATCGCGTTCTGAATGGTGGTTCTGGCACAGCGTCTAGTGTGGCTGAAAAGGCTGATTCGGGAGTGACAATCCCTTCCACACTGGGAGCAAGTGCAGTCTGTCCCTGGTCTGTCTCCCTGGCTATGGGCCTTCCTTCTTTGCCTCTTTGCCTCAGTCTGTTGGCCGTCTCTTCAAACTGAAAGAGGCCATGCTGCACAGTGTGCCTCCAAGCGGGCTGCTCAGAGGCCAGGGTTTCCCACCTGTTGACGTCCACTCCTAAGGCCTTCAGATCCCTATTGCAGATGTCCTTGTATCGCAGCTGTGGTCTACCTGTAGGGCGCTTTCCCTGCACGAGTTCTCCATAGAGGAGATCCTTTGGGATCCGGCCATCATCCATTCTCACGACATGACTGAGCCAATGCAGGTGTCTCTGTTTCAGCAGTGCATTGCATACATGCTAGGGATTCCAGCTCGTTCCAGGACTGTGTTGTTTGGAACTTTGTCCTGCCAGGTGATGCCGAGGATGCGTCGGAGGCAGTGCATGTGGAAAGCGTTCAGTTTCCTCTCCTGTTTTGAGTGAAGAGTCCATGACTCACAGCAGTACAGAAGTGTACTCAGGATGCAAGCTCTGTAGGCCTGGATCTTGGTATGTTCCGTCAGCTTCTTGTTGGACCAGACTCTTTGTGAGTCTGGAAAACATGGTAGCTGCTTTACCAATGTGTTTGTTTAGCTCGGTATTGAGAGAAAGAGTGTCAGAGATCGTTGAGCCAAGGTACACAAAGTCATGGACAACCTCCAGTTCATGCGCAGAGATTGTAATGCAGGGAGGTGAGTCCACATCCTGAACCATGACCTGTGTTTTCTTAAGGTTGATTGTCAGTCCAAAATCTTGTCAGGCCTTGCTAAAACGATCCATGAGCTGCTGGAGATCTTTGGCAGAGTGGGTAGTGACAGCTGCATTGTCAGCAAAGAGGAAGTCACACAGACATTTCAGCTGAACTTCGCTCTCAGTCTGGAGAGGTTGAAGAGCTTTCCGTCTGATCTGGTCCAGAGATAGATGCCTATGTCTGGGAAAACTGGGTACTGCACAATAGTCGGAAACATGACTCTGCCCATAAACTACCAATCATATACCTGAGGAAGCATTCATATTGCTAAAGGGGATATGTTCTTCCAGTTGCTTGTTTTCTTTATTCAGCAGTAGCTTGTACAACTAGTACCTAGCAGGGATGTGCCAGAGTGAAAGCACCAAATCTCGAGTCAAGTTCCAAGTCTCACTCCCTTTTACTTGAGTCATAACAGGTGGCATTGTGACTCATCCAGAGCCACTTTTGAGTCATTTTGACTCAAGACCTTTTTGAGAAGCAAGTCGAGTCACGGAAGAGTCATAAAAAAGCAAGCAAGCACACACACAAAACAGAGTCTCAAGCACACACAAAAGCGAGTCTTGACTCAAGAGTCAGTGCCCAAGTTTTGGAGACATGTGACTCAAGTCTGTATGAGTCATGAAAAACACATGTTTTCACAACTCAATTCCAAGTCATCTGAGTTGCGGCCCATCCCTGTACCTAGGTACTACTAGTACCTATGTCAGTAAAATAATTGATGGTTGATTGCAGCACTTACAGTGCAATCCTGTGCAAGTTGATTGCAGCACTTACAGTGCAATCCAGAAGCAAGCCCCATTAAGTTCAGTGAAACGTTCTTCCAGATAAACATGCATAGAATTACAGCCTAGCAAAGGAATTATTTTAAGTTTTCAGGCATTGATGCCAGCTAGAAATAAGTGCCCCATTTGCCTCTACCCATATCATTTTTTAATTTTTTTAAAGAAAACATTTAATTTTTTAATATTAAAAAATTATGGCCCTGTGGCCAACCAGCGTGTTTCAGATTTTTTGAACAGGAGTATATACTCAATATTTAATCATAAATAAGGCATAACTAATTTGTTTTCAATTAGTCTGAGTAGCAAGGTTGCCTAATATCATACAGATTGTGTTCTTAGATCAGAACAAGACTTATCTAGTACAATAGTTCTGTCAACCAGTCAGCACTGGATGGACCACCAGAAGTGGCCTGCCAGTGGACCATGTTCTACCCTTTGCTGACTCCTGCATGAGGTTATAGCATAACCTATAGGTAGGCTGTATCCATAACTAGAAAGATCCAGTTATGATACTGTCCATTTATAGTGTATCACAACCATCAGGGTTTTTATTATTTTAAATTGCGAGTACCATTTAAAATACATGAATCAAATGTTTTCCCTATATTCTTTTGTTATAATAGTAATTGAAAAAGAACATTCAGAGTAAAAGTATTTACTGAAAATAGTTTTTTTTTAATTTGCCCACTAATAGTGGAGATATAATTTCTCAGCATAATAAAGCAAAACAAGTATAACATTTACATTACATGTAAAATACACACTAGAATAAAGTCAGTATGGTCCCAAAATGTCACAACAGTAATCAGTGAACTAGCAACATTATTTGTATATTTGAGATGGCATATAAAAGAAAGTTCATTTATGAATAAACTATCTTTTTATAGAAAGTGTATGGCATTAAAGGTAGAGTTTTTAAAAATCTCTTTTATGGTTCATATTCTATTATACAGAATTTTTGCTATGGGACCTCATCCAAAGTTCAGTCTTAACAGATGGGATCTTGTTGGGGTTCCACATATTTAGTTATTTAGGAGTTTAGTAAACAGTGATTTTATCCAGGCTGTGATTGGAACAGATGTGATCTTATCAGGGTTCCACTTTTTTCAGGAGTGTAAAAACGCCATGATTTGCTGTACAGTGCTAGAGTTTACTTTTTGTGTTTTCAGAATCGAGGTCCTCTTTAGCCAGAATTTGCCCCGGGTTCTAAAACATCATAATAGGGAGTTAATGTCTTATTCTCTATTAATTCCATTAAATCCTTTTAATATTAGAGCATGTGTTGCTTTATAGCATTAACTAGTGTCTTGCACTCAACAGTATTTTCACAGTTTATGACACTGCTTAGGGCATTAACAAACAGCTGTTTGAATTAAATGAGCAGTTAAGGACCCTGTTCATTAACTCAAAAGTTTCATGTATTTTTAATTCTTTAAATCTAATGGTACTAACATCCTCCAAGAAATCCATCTTTGATTATAATCTGCTTTGGCTAGTGCTGGTTTGAGGGGCAAGAAATTATATGAGTTATATCGGTGGTGGCTGTGGCCAACAAATCTAAGCTTTTTATCACAATTTCATTTGTTTAGCGTATAGAACTTCAAAAGTTGTTTATAGCAGCTGTATTGAGAATGTTCCAATTTTGTTTACTGATGACTTAATTTAGCTAATGTAAGGAGGCAGTTGGAACAGAATTATTTGCATTTGAAATGGTGCAATCAAGGGTTTCTGACTGTCTCATTTACAAAAAAGAAAAAGAAGAGGAGAAATTCTGTTTGGACAGTGACAGAGTGCATAATGCAGCTCTACAGATAAACTATTGCCTTAAGTCTCTGGTTTTTCATATACTTTAAAAGACCATAGTTTAATAAGTCTTCAGACTTCAGATAGTGAATTAATTACCTCCTTCTTTTCTCAACTGAATTTTTAATCTGGCTTCCCTTCAAACTACACAGCTCCCAGTCTGATCCATTTCACCAATGGACATCTCCAATGTATGAAAACCTTCAAATAGAAACTGTTTCATTTTATTTTTCAGAGCTGCAATGCTGTTGTAGCTGCAACAGTAGGAACAGTTTTCATTCTAATATGCCTCACATGTGAGGCATAGTACAAGTAGTGTCCATGCACTCTTGATCATGAATTCAATATAAATGTTCATTTTATAGATATATGGCAAATGATTAACCTTAAGACCAAATTGGGCATTATTTTAAGCCCTTAATTAATTTGATGACTTTAACAAAGGCAGTGGACCAGAAATGCCTCTTTTTAGTCAAAATGCAGTCACAGAGGCCCCACTCCAGCTTGGACCATGGGAAGCAGGAAGAATTAAGATGTTCTTCCTTCACTGTTATCTCACTGAAAATAATCTGTCCTTAGAGCAGCTCTTTACTTGAAGAGCAAATGTTTGCTTCAGTGGGAAGGGGGGCAGTGTTAACCTTCCCTCCCTGTATGCCCCAATCCCAAACCAGATCAGGTTTCTATTGACTTTTTTCCCTGCTAAAGAGGAATACTTTTAGTCCACTTCCTGTGTTAAACTATCCATTAATGATGGACTTAGGACACAATCCAGACCATGACCTAGGATGGCGCAAGCTACTAAAGTGTCACAAAAGACACAAAAAGTGCCATAAGGCACTTCTGCACCGCCACAGAGGAGGCAGGCTGGCCATGGAGGTTTGCCAGACTCTGGAGGCCAAATTTAGCCTCTGAGGTACCAGCATAAGGTAAATTTGTGTCAGCGGCAGGCCAGCAGCAGAGGGAGTCTGGGAGGGCAGGGAAAGGGCATTTCGGGGCAGGGGAAAGCAAGCAGCAGGCAGGTCTGTGAGCAGACCAGGCCCGGGAGGAGGGGTGGTGCCAGGATCCAGCACTTAGGTCGGATCCTAACCCCTTCCCAGGAGGCCCAGCCACCAGGCTACTCAGATCTGCACCAACTCTTTAGGTGGCACAGATCTGAGTAGTTCCATTCAGGCCACTGCTGCATTACCTGGGGTAAGAGGCATTGATTCCCCTTGCCCCTGGTTGCACTGCAACCAGCCCCAGCCCTGCTCTGGATGTAGTACATCCAGGTGGCCTGCCTGCTCCAGGAGAGATTAGGATTGGGCTGCCCTTGGGTTTAGGTGAACATCTAGGCAAATTCTAGAGTTAGCATATAGTTACTGAGAATTTCTCTCCTCTTGCTCCTTGCCCACATTGTGTCTGAATAGCAAGTGTGCTTGAAGAATACTATCAAGAAACAATTGCCAGAAAAGCGTAGACTTGTGATGTGATACAGGGGAAAAGTCTTTCTGTTTCACTGTGTTCCATTTCTTGAGTGGCTGTGCTAATCTTGAATAGGTGGAGTCAGTTGCTATGGTTGTGTTAATAGTGACACATTAATCTCAAGGATTAATATTATCTGCTCTGCTCTTTAACATCCGTGTAAAACAAGTGGGTTGAGGTTGGAGCTTGGAGTGCAGTTTCATGCATGTGCTGATGACACCAAGCACTATATATTCATTAACCATGCTCCTTGCAACAGCTGTCCTCACCCTGAATCGGTGCTTTGTTTCCATGGTTGAATGGATAAGGAAGAGAAATCTAAAATTGAATTCAGCAAGGTAATGCTTGTAAGTTTTGACTGTCAGTGAGGCAAGTGTTCCTATTGAGCACTAACCCAAAGCGTTTGACTTGAAATCTCCACTATGTCTCCTGTTGTCAAGATCTTGCATTGTTCCATGGTATAATAGGGAAGTGCAGGGTATAAAGGAACAGAAATAATAGGTAGAGGCTAGAATACAGGGTGAAGGAAAACCTGAGATATCTCCGTTCAGGCATGGGACTAGGGCTCATTTAAGAGACTATTCTATGGCAGTGGTGCACAGTATTGTCCAGCATAGTTTTTTCAAGCAGTTTTATAAGAGCTTGGCCAAGAGGAGAGGAGGATGCCTGCTTGAAAATTGCAGATAAAATTGCTGGTATATGTTCAGTAACCAGTTCAGTAACTCAGTAACATATGACTTGGATTATGAATGAGAAGTAGGTAGGCCATACAGAGTGTTCTGGGACTCTACGTGTTGCATTTCACTGGATTAATTCCTGATGATGTTGCCTAAGGTTGTCGTCAAGGTTCATGCAGAAGTTCATCTGAATATCTGCCCAACAGCTAGTTGGGAAAGGCTGGATGAATCTTTCAAGATGTCAGGGAAAGGTATTCCTTGGAGAAAACGTGCAAACCCAGGGGAACAGCAGCTAGAGGTTATAATGCATGCACTTTTCTTACGCTTGCTTTCCTACTGGACCAGCAACTGAATGGGGGACAAACTTTGATAGTTTGTGTTCACTGTCACCATGAGGAAAGAACCTGATGTTTCAACTTAAGTATATTTTAAGTGCAGATCCCTGGAACCTTTCTCCATGTCATGCCCCTCCCTGCTGAAGCTGCCCATTACCCACAGAGAGGGGAAAATACAGTCATCTTCCTGGTCATTGCTGTGATGTGAAGATCCAGATGCAGAAGTAAACCAGGAAGGATCTCGGGACAGGGAGCCTGAGTGATAAGGAGGGAGTGAACCCATCTATGACATACTCCATTCTATTAGAAGATCCTCCAAACATTATCATTTGGATTCAGTGTTCTATTATCTCAACCCCATCAGCTCCCTAAATCAGGGGTGTCCAAACTTTTTGGCAGGAGGGCCACTTCATCTCTCTGACACTGTGTTGGGGGCTGGGGAAAAAAAGAATTTATATTTCAAATTTGAATAAATTTACATAAATGAATATATAAGATAGAACTTAGATTAATGAATGAAGGTCTTACAATAGCTCAAGGCCTTTAAAAAGCCTTGCAAAAAGCAAGGTCA
Source organism: Tiliqua scincoides (assembly GCF_035046505.1). Classification (NCBI taxonomy): domain Eukaryota; kingdom Metazoa; phylum Chordata; class Lepidosauria; order Squamata; family Scincidae; genus Tiliqua; species Tiliqua scincoides. The sequence goes on from NC_089824.1 coordinate 49,955,850, forward strand.
ACCTTTTCTTTGCTGTTGCTGCTACATCACAGATGTGAAACAGCAAGCAGTGGAGGGAGCCCTTGTCCCACAACTCAAGCGAAAGGTCGAACAGTTGGCCATCATGTTGAGAGCATTTGCATCAGGTGAGCGTGGGCTCCAGCAAGTCTCCGGAGGGCCAGAGGCTCATTGGAGACTGGGGGCTCCCTGAGGGCCTGATTAGGAGTCCTCGAGGGCCGCAAGTGGCCCCAGGGCCGTGGTTTGGGCACTCCTGCCCTAAATGAAGTGAGAATATTTTCTTCCTCCCAGGATGTGTGACATGAATGGAGGGAGGGGGATCATGTACACAAACAAGGCCCAAATCCTAACCAACTTTCCAGTACTGGCATAGCTGTACCAATGGGACTTGTGCTGCATCCTGCAGTTGGGTGGCACTCACGGAGACCTCCTCAAAGTAAGGGAATGCTTGTTCCCTTACCTAAGAGCTGCATTGCCCTTATGTTGGTGCTGGAAAGTGGGTTAGGATTGTGCCCCAAGAGTTTGAGGCTTGGCTAAAGTCCTTTGAATGCCAGAGTGAATAGTGTTTTTATTGCCCATTTTTCAGCTAGGATCTCTGGGATAACAGTTCATGCACTGATGTTGAAATAATGTTACTTGGTCCATGAATGTCCATAATATGACAAACAAGAATAGAAAGAAAAGGAAGGGGAAAAAAAAGCAAGGGAGAGATTTACGTTTCATGTGGAGCTATGAAGTGATGCCTCAGCAGAAGCACTGCTGCTGAAAGGGCAGCCCACACAATAATTATACTCACTCATATCTTGAAAATATGATCAAGATTTGCATATTTTCTCTACTGTCATTTGTAGCTCATGATTTCCTAAGTGAGAAAAACATGGTTTTTTCTGGTTATCACCTGCTTAGTGACATCACTTCCGGCACTCAGCCAGCTTCATGGATGCTGTTCGATCCACTGTTTGAAAAGAGCTTGACACTCCTGTCCTGAATCATCAGAAGCAGTCAGATATAGTCAGCCTTAGGCACAATTCTACCCTGCGCTGGAACAGGCAAGCCAAGAGGCTTGCACTGTATCCAGCACAGGATTGGGGCCAGAATCGGCTCAGCCAGAAGCAAGGGGAAACTTTTTCCCTTACCCCTGAGTAAGCGCCCTGCCCCCTATGGGTCTCCTTGAACCCCTGCCACCTTCAGAGGTGGTGCAAGTCTGAGGAGAGCAGAGTGGCTTCCAGCTGCTTCGAACTCCCCAGGAATGTGGGTTGGGATCTGGCATGACTGGCGGATCCCAGCCTCACCTCCTGCTCCCCACCCACTTCCCAGGGCTGCCCACTACCCACCCTCCTCCTCCCAGGAATGCCTCCCTCCCACCTTCTCCCCGCCTCTTCTCCACACACCCCCAGAGACTTGCATCGGCCCACCTGGACCTACACAAGGCTCACTGTGCAAGCCCCACAGAGGCTGAATTCAGCCTCCATGTGCTGGTGCACCACTATGCGCCAGTGCGGCTTTCTCTTGAGGAGGCGCATATGTGCTTAATGGCATATTTGTGACCCTCCTGGGCCAGCACACGGGATTTGCGCCAGCCCAAGTGCAGCTTAGGATTGCGCTGTTATTCATATATCTTTTCTCATTTTTACTCAGATAAATTATGCATTAATATTTTTTGATGCTTCCCTATCTTGGTGAAAAACTGGATATGTTTCCTCAGTGGATCTACTGAAATGTACTGGACACATACATGAATACATGAATTGGATTCATGTTCTATAGGATCAATTTTTTGCATTCATATGGACAGATATATTTGTGAAATGTCTCCTATTAGGAAACACAATTTTATAATTCATTCCATGAGGCTAAAATTACCTTCCTCTTCTGAATTTAGTCATATTCTTGTTTAAATCGCCTTTCCATCATTCACAGAATTACATTCATTCAAGATAAACATGAAAAAGAAAAGCATGCCATATACATCTGTTAAAAAAACCTGTTAAAAATGCTTCAAAAATTCTTTTCCTTCCTGCTGCCTTTCCTTATCAGCTGTCTCATAGGCAAAAATTGCACGTGCTTTTTTCTGTATCACTCATGGTAATGTGTAAACCAAATGTAGCAAAACTCAGCTTTTATAACCATGAGTTATAATAACCTGAATAACCTGAGTTAGCATTAAAAAGTAGAAGGAATAGAATATTGCATGGCTATTATCATGCCATGAACAGCATAATTTGGTGGATTAAGGAACTCATTACTTTGCCTCAGAATTTGGAGATTCTCACTTGTATAATCGTGCGCCACTTAACGACGGGGATCAGGACCATGATCCCTGTTGTTAAGCAGTGCTTTATGCAGTGCAGATCTTCCGCACAGAAGGGGATGCTCTGCTCCCTCCCCTCCAGACGATCGTCTGAGCCTCCCAGAGGCAGCGTGCGTTTGAGTGCTGCCTCTGCAAGGCTCAGACTGAGGGAAATCATGTCTCTCTTGTGGCTTCCAGTTTCACAGAGGAAACCGGAAATCGTGCAAGAGACACGATTTCCCTCAGTCTGAGGCTTGCAAAGGCAGTGCTCGGATGCAGAGGCAGCACTCAGGCAACCCTCCTGAGGCGAGGGGAGCAGAGCCCCCCTTGCATTTGGAGGCTGGGGGTGTGTGCCCCCCAACGACCACATGACCACACGTGGTTGTCAGATATGCGATCCCGGCATAAGCCAGTACGTCGCAAACCCCTGCTAATTGGGTAAGAGGCACTTTTTCAAGTGGGTGCTCCTCTTTTTAGCAGGGGGAGAGTAACTGGCCCACCTCACCCCAGCAGTGTCTTTTCTAGTGGCTGTCTGCTGGTGTTCTTTTTGCATCTTCTTAGATTGTGAGCCCTTTTGGGACAGGGAGCCATTAGTTATTTGATTTTTCTCTGTAAACCGCTTTGTGAACTTTTAGTTGAAAAGCGGTATATAAATACTGTTAATAATAATAATAATAATAATAATAATAATAATAAAGGGGTGAACATCTGTACTGAAAACAACAACATGCTTCCAGTTTTGGCATGGCAAATGTTTTGAGGAAAATATCTGCAGGCTGTTTATAGTGTAAAAAGCTCATTATTTATTTCTGTTTATTTAATAACATTTCATTCTTGCTCAGTTTTATAAAGCTCTTCCATGCTTTTGACCGAACATGGGTCATATGACTCCAAAGAGACTGTGAAAAGGCCTGCTAAGGAGCAATTGAATCAATGTAGGATTTTATTCTTTAAATACAGCTTATCTCCAGATATTTTGTTAAATGTGGGTCCAGCATTCCACCCAAAAAGATAAGAAATATTATATGTTATGTAGCAGCATTTCCAACCTGTGTGTTGCAACCCTCAGGTGGTTCGTGATCTGATTTTTTGTTTAGCTCACAGCCCACTGTGACTAGGAAGATGGCAGGCATTATGGTGTGCAACACAGAAGTCACTTCCAGGTTGTGCTGACACACGACCCACATCATTGGCCATGCCACATTGCAGCCCGGACTACTGTGCAGCTTCCTGATTTCAGTGGGCCTGCAACCAACCAAAAACCAAGGCGTAACCTTGCAAATGCTTTGTACTATGTGGTGCAATGTGGCCAATGATGCACGTGCAGGCTGGTGCAACCTGGAGATAGCTTCTGGGTTGTGAACCATATTACCCTGTTCTTTCTGGTCTTGGCAGGCCAGGGGCCCACCATGGACAATGAAGCTGATTGCGAAGCTAAGGAATTTAAGAACTCCGACAGAAATTGTGTCAAGATACAGAATTAGTAAATGTAGTGAGCATCGCTTTGTCATCAGTCAGTAGCCCACTTGAGACACACCTGGCTTCTCCCTCTTTGCCTGTACATTGTGAAAGAACCCCCGTCTTCTAGAGATGAGGAAGAGAGAATATGCAACCAGATTACTGGCCAACCAATAAGGATTGTTTCTCAGTTTAAGATTTCTATGTGTGTCAGTAGTTTCAGTCACTAATTAAAGAATAATTCCTATTAGCAAGTTGGAAAGCTTGACAGCCCAATCCTATGCATGTCTACTCAGAAGTAAGTCCTATTAGATTCAGTGGGGCTTACTCCCAGGAAAGTGTGGCTAGGATTGGGCTGTCAGACAGCAAGTGAAACACCCCTTCCTTCACTGACATGATTATGAAGTTACAGCTATAGAGGTTACAACTTGTGAGGTTACAGCTAGATAGCGGATTTTCACTGACTCCTAGCTTTAGTAGTCTGTTGTCAACTGGAACGCCCCCAAATCAAGCCTTTGGTGAGAGTTGACATATTGATATGGGGGGGGGGGGAAAGATGAGAGTTGTTTTCCTCCACCTCTTTCAACTTAGTTGGGACTCAGTGGCATACCTAGGAGGGTTCATGGTGCAAGTGACCCTGGGCAGCATGATTGGGGGGGGGTGCCCCAAGGACAGCCTGTGCCCAATTCCTCCCCAACAGAAGGCCTTCTAAGGCCTTCTTCATGTGAAAACGTTACTTCCAGTTTCTTGAGGAAGCTGGAAGTGACGTTTTCAGGCCCTTAGAAGGCTGTCTGAGAGCCAGAGAAACTGGAAGTGATGTTTTCATGTGGAGGAGGTCTTAGAAGGCCTTGTGAGGCCCTCAGAAGGCCTCCAGACACAATGGGGGGGCATTTTCTGGGGCGGGGGGCTGCATTTTGTTGTCCTGGCCCTGGGCAGCACAGGGGCCATGATCATCACTGGCTGGTTTTATATTTTTTGGCCTACCTAATTTAATAGATCTGCAGTCCTTTGCATGCCACAAAAGCTTATGACAGCAGGTCTTTAAGGATGAAACAATAGCATTGTGATCACTGAAAGGTGGGGTTGGGAAAATGCTGCTTCAGATGATTGCTATCTGTTGGAGAGCAATTGCTTCTTCCTGTAGAATAGTACCCAGTTTTCAAGAATACAGGCTGTGAGTTTTCACTCTTGCCAGTTAGCGAAGAAAACATGAGGTTTTTTTTTAAATAGAAGTCTGTTATTGTATGAGCTGTATTCTGATAATTTAATATTTTGCTGTTTTTCATTCTTCTTACCAAGTTGGTTATAGAAAACTTTACCTACCCTGCTAATGATAACAGGCCAGGCAATACTAGGCCTTAAAGGCCACAAGCTGCCATTATGTTCTTATTAGCCAGACATTTGTTATCAATGAAATGCTGCAGAAACTATTGTTCCAAGGCTGTTGCTGTAAAACCATAGTGCATTGTAGTTTGTTGGAGGTTAGTAGCACTTGTTAATTTGATCAAGGCTGAAGTTTACGGAGGATAAAGTAAACAATGCAAACTGCAGACACCATCAGTTTCCTATGGGCAGTGAAGTGTAGTTTGTTCCATTTACACTTCACAACAACATCTGATGGGCTTTGTCAGTGCTGCACTGAGTAATTAAACCTGAAATCAATAGCAGGCATTTGTCATGTTTACAGCCGCTCTTTCTGCTGGGTTAAACTCATCAGTTTAGTGCCGTTCTGTTTTACTGCTGAGATACGCTCCATTATTTCTTCAGGTACAGTTGAGATATTCAGTTACATGCCCAATAGTTTGAATACGACAGTAAGATTAAAAGGGGCAGGCAAATGGACAGTTTTTGTAATTTATTCACTGATTTCCTTAAACGGTGCTGGATTTCCATTTGCTTCCACCTTTCCTTTTATGAAACCCCTTTGTGCCCCAGGATAATACATTCCCATTGTCCAATAACTGGAATGAAGGCAGCATTAAAATTATAGGAAAGTTGATGCAGAACATAACTGTGTCAAGGTAATTCATTTGAACCATACAAAAATAGTCAGGGAACTAGTTTTACTGCTGCACAGCAAAACTGGGGTTGGCTTTTCACAACACAGAATCATGGCATTGGATGGAATCCTGGTAATTTCCTGGTCACATTCTCTAGACTGGTTTATCCCTCATAAATGACAATCTGTTTTAAACACTTTATGGAAAAGGTAATTTCGTCTCTCTGGACATCATTGTTATTTGAATTGAGGCCTAATCTGTGCTTAAAAAGAGGGGTGTGCAGTATCATCCCTTGTCGTGTAACCAGTGTGTCTGCTATGTAACTCCAAATAACATTTGACGTTTTTCTATCAGCGTTGCATTACTAACTTATATTTGATTTGGCGATGTTCAAATTCCTTTCAGCATAGCTAGAATCTAGCAAGTTCCTCCATTTTGTTTTTATACATTTTTTTCACTTCAGGCACAATCCTAACCCCTTATGTCAGTGCTTTCTAGCACTGACATAAGGGCCATGCAGCTCTCAGGTAAGGGAACAAACATTCCTTTACTTTGAGGAGGCCTCCATGAATGATACCCAACTGCAAGATGTAGCACATGTTAGTGCTGGAAAGTACTGACATAAGGGGTTAGGATTGCACCTTTCATTGTTTAATATTTGTCATTGTTGATTTTATTACTTACACCTCAGTGCCCAAATTTATTCAGTTTTGTTTGGAAAAGTTTATGAAAAAGTTGTCTAATTTACTAGGGTTTTAAAAAATTTGTTAATTCATTCATCTCCCACTGTCAACTTTCATATTTCAGTTTTATTTTCATGTTGATATTATTTCATTTTTCCCCCCTCAATTGTCTAAATTATGAGGTCAGAGCATGCTAATTTCATAGCAAGAGAGTACAGTGATGATCTAGTTAGTTTTTGAATTTGAAACTTCAAATTTATTTTGAAGCAACTGAATGATTGTAATCTAGTACAGTGATTCTCACACATTTAGCACTGGGACCCACTTTTTCGAATGAGAATCTGTCAGGACCCACTGGAAGTGATGCCATGACTGGAAGTGATGTCATCGAGCCGGAAAATTTTTAACTATCCTAGGCTGCAATCCTATACACACTTAGCCAGGAGTAAGTTCCATTTACTATCATTGTTAAAGAAATTTACATAGTAGTTTGTTAAAAGTACAGGTCAGTAACATTTCCCCAAATGCAGTCACATACAATGGTAGCATCAAGTCTAATATATTAAAAATAAATGAAATGAAATGAATGGGGACCCAACTGAAATTGGCTCATGATCCACTTAGTGGGTCCTGACCCACAGTTTGTGAAACACTGCTCTAGTAGTTTCTCATTTTAACATGTGATTTAACAGTTCAAGTCTAACACAGCGCAATCCTATCTTGCGCTGGAACAGGCTGGTTAGGAGGCCTGCACTGTATCCAGTGCAAGATAGGGGCTCAAAGTGGCTCAGCAGGAGGCAAGGGGAAACTCTTCCCCTTACCCCTGGGTAAACTACCACAACCCCAATGGGTCTCCTTGGACTTGCACCACCTCAGGTGGTGGCATAAGTGCTGGGAAGTTGGATAGGATTGTGCAATTAGTAAAGCATCCTCTTTTGTTGTCATAGTGTTTTGGTAAACTCCAACGTTTAAGACCATTGGCACAACTAGCTGGGAAATTATCCTATCAAAGACCTTCAGATCTCGTCCTTTAATAATCTGAAGCTTATTTACTAGGAAGTAAATGTTATTGCATTCAATGGGACTTGCTTCCAAAACATGTTTAGGTTTGTATTATTTGCTGTATATTGTTTTTTTATCTTATACATATGCTATTCCGTTTTTAAAACCATAAAGCATGGGAAAGAAAGAATGGGGCAGTTGAAATTTTCAGGATAGCGTTTGCCAACTCTCCGGGATTGTTGGGATCAGTGCACAGTGGCCTTTCAGTCCAAGTTTCACCCCAAGTTTCCCAAAATTAGCATTGATCTTTAGATGAGTAGTGAAAACAATCATGGAGATTTTTAACAGGGGCAGCCACTGACCTCCGTGGCTTTCTTTACTCAATGACATTTTGTCATTTGGGGATAAAGATCTCCAGGAATAACTTCAGTCAGAAATGACAATCCTGTTTGCGTGTAAGACCCCAAGGCAAGTTCAGGCAAGAATCTGGGTTGATGTGCAATTGGTATGTTGAAAGACACAGCTTGGATGTTTCATTTTCATTTGATTTGCTTTAGATTTTTCAGTGCAGGCAAGATTATTATTGTTGACTACAGAAAACTCTGAAATGTTAATAGTTGGTATGCATTGTGACCTGGTTGTTTTACTGATTGTTTCACCTTCCTGTGCCACATAAAATTGCACCCTTTGGGTACTCAGTCTGATGAAAAGCCTGTACTACTTGTGAACTCAACCTGCATGCCTCAGTCTCAAAGCTAGATTATTGTAATAAATTCTACATAGGGCTGCACTTGGAGATTCTTTAAAGAATGCAACTGGTGCAGAACACAGTGGCCTGCCTTCTGATGGTTCTGGATCATTAAACCAGTGCTCCAGAGCCTTCATGGTCTTCTCATGGCAGGAGTTTAAAACTACTCAATACTGCACAGCAGCTCTGGAAAGGAAATTAATCCTATGTGCAGAGTGCAACACCTCCAGTCACACATTGCTAAAATGCCAAACAACTAATCTCCTTAACTCGCACAGCCCAATCCTAACCTGCGCTGGCACAGCTGGGCCTCACAGAATTTGCAAGGATTCTGCAGCTCCCCTGGCTCCCCAGGGAGTAATGGCTCACAGTTTGGGAACTACTAGAGTAAAGGAACATTTGTTCCAGCAAAATTGCAGGTACAAGTCCAAGAAGCCCTGAGTAGGGCTTTCAAGCCCAGGACAGGGGTTAGGATGCAGTGAAAGCTTCTACCACCGACCCCCCCTGCCCTCCCCCAGCCTGAAATACCTCTTTCCCACCTCCTACACTCTCACCCACCCCTGCACCTCTTGGTACTGAACTTACCAGTCCCAGCAGCCATCAGTGTGGATTCGGCACCAGTGGGGCAGCGAAGGCCTTCCTGCAGGCACTGCCTACTTGCAGATCGTTGCAAACATGCTTTATGGCACATTTGTGATGGTGCAGCGCTACAATAGGATTGGGCCATTATTTGGTTAGTCTGTTCCCTCTCTTTGTCTAAGCTCCTGTTGCAGTGCATGTTTTGATTTTGAGCTACAGTGACCCATGCAAGTTGACAACATCGCCGGTTTCAGCCAGTACAGGCTACTGTAGACCTCCATATAGGTGCAGCATTGTTGTTGTATGCCACACAAACAAATCTCTCTGTTTATTTGGTTACTCTTCAGTGGTCAGCGATCATACAGGAAATGTCAGGAATTGTATTGCTTACAACTACTTGGGGCCATAACTGATGAAGTTTACTGTATGTGCAGCTAGTAAAAATCATAGCTGGATTGAACACTCTCCATTTTTCAGAATCTGGTGTCCACTGATTGAGCTAAGGGTCAATCTTAACTGTAGCATTCTTGACATCTGGAAAGTGGAGCCAGAGAAGACACTTGCTGGGATTCATGTGTTTCTTTACCCAAGGAGGATCCCCATTGTTTTGGGTCCAGTTAAGGATTTGACAATGAGGCAATCTGATTTGCATAGGGCCGCAGTCTGACTTTTAAAGAGTATTATAGACCAGAGAGAAGTAGATATCTAGGGCAAAACTGCAATGCGAGGGTCTGCTTCTCAGGTGGACAAATCTTGCTAGAAACCCTCACACTGCGGTTTCACACTGCAGTTTTGCCCTAGATATCGACTTCTCTGTGGTTCATGATACTCTTTAAAAGTCAGACTGCAGCCCCATCCAAATCAGATTGCCTCATTGTTGGGAACTGACCTATCCCATTCTGAAATGAAATCATATGAAAAACCATGAGCTTCACTACCTTGCTGAAAATCACTAAAAAAGAAATTGTTCTTTTTTAGCCAACAGCAAAGCTATGATCTCTCATCTGTTTTTGCACTGAGGGTCAAGCTCCAGAAGAGAGCCCAAAGTTCCTTTGGCACTGTGTCTTTGGTCAACACAAAAGAGCTACAGAAATAAACATCTTGCTGTCTGATACATCTGTGCCATTATTCTAGTTGTAGGGCTGGACAGTCCGTGTTGCAAGTGATATGGCTTATGGCATATCTGGCTTATGGCAGATTGTGAAAAGCAGCGAACAGTGGCCTTTCATCCAAGTCTACTGCTGCCTCCCTCTGGCCTATTACATATGGAGCCTCACCAATCCACTTCTTGCTTGTTAAAAGCAAGCAAGAAGCAGATCTGAAGGCCATGATCCAACCCCCTTACATCACGCTTTCTTCACATAAACTTTTTAAGCAAAGTGCGGGGACATACTGGGAGTGCTCCCGGTGCATTCTGCACTTCCCAATTTGTTTAAAGGGACCATGTAAAGAAGGAGAAAAGCAAGGGGATAAGCCCTGGTCATTGCCTTCCACTGGTTTTGGTGGTGGAGGCCCTGTTTCAACGTAGGGGATCATACCATATCATGTCATTGGACCACCCCACGCAGTCCCTCCTATCTGGGTGGACTAGGAAGAAGAGGCGGCAGTGCAGGTGGCATAGTTTTTGCACTTGAGGCATGACTTTCCAGACAAGTTTCATAATATATTTATTCATAATAATAATTTTCATCCAGGGATTTGAAGTCCTGGAGTTAATATAATGTGCAGTGGGGGGGGGGGATGTGCCTTGATCAGAAGAGCACACCTTGAATTCTTGAGTACATAAAGCACAAGCTAAGATCTACAAACAAGGATGCTAAAAATAAGTCTAGCCTCCCTTTACTTGATATGAGACATGCCTAGGATCATGGAAAGATACTGATGGCCCAGTCCCATGCCAGGTCAGCACCAGTGGCCCATGTGCTGTCCCAGCAACGACTGTCAGTACCATAAGGCACTTTGCCACCAGTGGGGAGCACACAGCGCCAGCATCCAGTGCCACTCAGTGCTGGGCTTTTGTGCCAGCAGGAAGCAGAAGAGGAGCACTGGCTGGTGAGTGTCCCTGTCAGGCGGCGAGAATGCTTTTCAGGGATTGGGAGGGCAGGGGAAGGCGGGAGTGGGGCAACACTGGGAGGAAGGAGGGTGAGCAAAAGGGTGGATTGGGCTTGGGAGGGGGGTAGGGACAGTGGCAGAGGCTGCCTCTGAATCCTCTCCCCCTCCTGAGCCCTGGAGCCTGACGCAGGTCTCCTTGGTTCAGCTAAGTAGCTGGCGCATATCTGAGTAGACCCATTGGGCGTGCCAGGGCGCTACATAACGTAAGGGAACCAGTGTTCCCTTACCCTGAGGAGGCCTTCAGCTGCTGCTCTGGCCCAGCAGGATACAGCAGTGGCCATTTCAGCACTGCTGCCCCACACAGTGCCAGGGTAGCATAGGATTAGGCTGTAAGACCGCAATTTACAGCATAGGCCGAAAGACTGCAATCCTATACGTACTTTCCTGAGAGCAAGCCCCATTGAAGACAGTGGGACTTACTTCTGAGTAGACACGCATAGGTTTGTGTTCTAAGTGAATGGAGGAATCCGATCAATTTGAGCCAAATTACCACACATTGCTACTGTGTAACAGAAACAGAATGGTTGGAGGGAACATTTTGTTTCCCAGATACATTTTGCAGCACCAGCTATTTTATGTTAACTCTAGTCTATGGTCTATCACTTCTGTATGGCTACACAATTCTTGATCTGGGCAGAGGTCTGTGAAAATGGATGGACTGTTAATTTAATTGTAAAGTTGTTAAAATGCAAGCACAACTTGATTTTGGAAATAGAGCGTTTCTCAAGGAGAGACCTCCCACCAAGAGCAGCCTTCCTGACCATCCACTGTTTCACCTTACAGCTTAGTGAGTCATAGAAAGGAAGTATGCCTCCGAGACCCCAGGATCCAATCAATTAAAGGGCTTTGAATATTAATGCTGGAACACTGAGGTGGATGTAGAATGGCAGAAGGAACTAGTTTATCACACTGATGGTGTTGTGCTCAGGTCGATCTTGGAGCATGTGTCCAAGATCAGATTAGTTACCCTTAACATCATCCTCACAATTGATATGGGTTAAGAGTGGAGTGCTTTTCCTGCTTATGGGAGAAGCGGGGATTTTAATTCTTGTCTAAGATTGTGAATAGGGAACCAGAGAGTGACAGAAAGATGTGAGTTTGTATGTCTGTCTGTGTATGTCAGTGTATGTGTGTGAGAGAGAGTACTACAGACCACAGCATACTGAATCATTGGCATGTAACACATCTCTTTGCTAGTCTGTTCGCTAAAGTGTATCTGAGCACATGTCCATGGTACTGGGAGCATGCCAGAAGACTGTGACCCAGTCTGCTTGGGCTCTTGGCAAGAGGGCATCAGACCCCACAAGCCCCTGAATAAAAAGGCCAGCTTTGATTCACTGGAGCAATACTCCTCTGCTTTTTACTTGCTAACTTGCAAGAAGCCTTGCTTATGGAGAATTCTATGACTGGCTGCACCCTGCTTGGCAAATAATGTCATACCTAAAGGTGTTTGTTTCTGGTGAGTAAGGTAGCATTATAGCCTAAGGGCCCAATCCTATTCAGCTTTCCAGCACTGGTGCTGCCGTAATGCAGCCCCAAGGTAAGGGAACAAATGTTCTCTTACCTTGAGGAAGCCTCTATGACTGTCCCTTCACCACGGGATGCAGTGCATGCCCCATTGGCATGGCTCACAGGCATTGGAAAATTTGATAGGATTGGGCTGTAAGTCTTACTGAACACAATGGGCTTACTTCTGAGTAAAAAAAACAACACGCCATTTTCAACACCTCTATAACTTGGGAGTTCCCTACCTCTTGAGATAAACAGGACCACTTCTGGTCAGAGAAGATGAGCCCCCAGTCTAGTGATTCCTAAACTCTTTTGACTGGCAACTCCCTTGACCTATTGGGTCATTGGCTGTGGCTCCCCATTAGGGCTACAATCCTATACATTGTATATGGCAGTGGGTTTTTCACGAGGATTCTGCGGCTCCCTTGGCTGGTTTCTGCAGCTCCCCAGTAGCCATGGCTCACAATTTGGGAACTGCTGCCCTAGAACCTGTTTCTCTCACCAAGTTCATTGACAATTCAATCAAGAGCCTTATATTAATCAGGACATAGGTCTTCTGAGCAACTGAAAGTCCCCAGCTTGCACCCATCTCTGGATGCCAAATCATAGTTCACTATCATATCTACTGGTAATGGGCAATTGAAGATCATCAAGGACAAAAAAATGATCTGGGATGAGCTTACACATCTATAACTGAGTAAAGTCTGTAAAATGTCTGATCACAGACCCCTTAGTGTTGCACACACATCTCTGTTTTAAGCTTTGTACCCATTGGCACTGTGTCAAGCCTCTACTTCCTTCAGTGACTCGAGAACCACTGTATCTTCCATCATTCAGGATAGGTATAAAACTGCTTTTTTCTCTTTCCAGCCTTCCTTCTTCTCTTCCCCATACCTCGTCCTCCTTCTTGAGTACTCACAGGTCTCTTGGCTTGCTTCTGCCCTGAGGCCAGTTACCTAGTTCCCACTGAGTTTGCTTATTGAACCTTTTTCTGCCTTTACACACCTGCTGAACTGGCAGATCACTGCATCTTGGCTACCTAAGCCCTGTGACTCCTGCAACAACCCAAGAAACCACAGCAGCAGATACAGATAGGTAACTTTGGCCATTGGCACCCCTAATAAGCCCTAAAATGAGCTTCTGTGTCTTGTGTACAGTCAAATTGATGGCAGGCTTAGTGTTTCTACTCTCTCCTGCTTTGTTTGGTGTGAGTGCTGTGAATGTGTTTGTGAGTCTCGCAACCCAATCCTATCTACGCATGTCTACTCAGAAGTAAATATCATTGAATTTGGTGGTGCTTACTCCCAGGAAGGTGTGCATAGGATTGCAGCCTAGGACTCTTTTGTCTGTCTTTATATCAATGCAAGGGAAAACTCAGAGATTAGCTGGAGGCCTCTTATATCCATGGTTCCCTTTGACTGATACAGCAAGACCTGTGAACAGCAAACCACTTAATGACTCTTGCCGAGTCAGGTTTGCTGTGCCCCACTGGTCCCTCATTTCAGAGGGACCGTAGTGCTGGTTAAATGAGACAGTAACTCCCTCGCCACAAGTAAGTCACATGCTTTATGGCCCATTCAGGGACTCCTTGTCTGTTGTTACTATCCCAGACCAGAGTGCACTCCACCCTAAATCATAGTCCTGTGTCATAGCTGGAATGCTTGGTTTTTTGTAGTCTTTCCTCTTCCTCCCCCAGCTTTTTCTCCTTTCTTTCCTTCCACTGGTTCCTTATCCCTTGGCCCCTCTGGGTAATCACCCTCCTTTGTGGGAATGTCTCCCCATAAACCATTCTATGCCTCCTTTCCCCCTCCATTATGCATGCTTATGCATCACTCCCCCTCCTAAGAATTTCCCCTTTTTCCTGTACTGCCTAGCAACTGCTACCATTTAGGGCTTTGCTGTGGTTGCATTGTGTACTTCTTAAATCTCCCTTCCCTCTTATTATATATGTATCCCCCCAATAAATTGTATTGTGTTACACACTTATCTTAATCAGTGCTCATCTTTTAATGTGTCATGAGGCATTGCATCTAGATCTCTGCAAACATTTTAAATCCCTTGTATCCACATGTTATGAGCATCTCTGATCACACATTGTAACAAACCTTTCACTACGTACATCCATGGTTGTAATAGTTTATAGTAATATAAATGTTAAAATTAAATGATTAATGTCATGCAAACCGCCTCCTCCTCAACTGTGGGAACATAGCTATATATGTAAAAGGCACCTTAGCAAGTGTTTTTGGTCTTTTATTTTTATACTTTAGCCTTTCATTGAAAACACAGAAAATTCAGAGATCAGGATAAAACCTGAGAATACATTCTGTTTAATTTAAAAGAGCTGAAGAGTAATTTTTGTCAGCGCCAAAGTTTAAACTGATGCAAAATGTGTGTGTATGTTTTTAAATTCTTACCTGGAAGACCACTGGGTGTCAGCCATGTCCATTGCTATGAGCAGTTCACTCAAGCAAAATGGCTTGTCAGTGAAATAAACTACATTATTTTGATGAGTCAGAAACTCTTGTCAGCAAGGTTGCTTCCTGAGTTGTTCTTCAGAACTAAAATGCTTACCAACATTAATGGATTATATGAGAGTAATGTTTTAGGTATGTTTCTAATTAATTGGTAGTGTTGGTAAATGAAAAATACCAAGTTGGCAATCAGTCAGATTACAACATGCCTTGCTATCCTGGGAAACAATGTATGGAAAATTATCCTCTCAAATAAATCGGTTTGGGGGGCAGGGGTATTAGTTAGTTGCTGTATTAGTTTAATTCAGTATTCGTTGTTGCAGTATTAGTTTAATTCAGAAAATAATTTCCTAGAAAAAGTATTCATGAATGTGTCTTGAATTGCTTATCTCAAATTATATTATGACATGTAGTAATCACAATAGTAATTATAATCCTATATATTCAAAGTAATTTTTGCTTCTAAACACTTTGGCTGGAATTCAAAGAACTCCTCCACATGTTTTCTTCACACATGCAGCTTGCATCAGAACTTTTTCTGAGAAAAATCAAACTGCTTCTAGAAATCTCTTCCATGTGGACAAGCATGTTTTACACAATTATGCAATAATAATTTGCACATTCAAGACATTCTAAATAAGTGGTAATTTTTTTCCCCATTTGCTCCTCTCAGGGTCATGGTCTCTATGGTCAAGATTTTTTTCTCATTCCAAACAGTACTGGAAATGGGAAAGCATTTCCAAGGGAACAATTTGAAAGAAACCTCCCCCTCCCCTTCCAGATCCACCCTCCCTTGTTCCATTCAACTCCCTGTCTCCACCCCTGCGCCAGATTAACCTGGTCTGGGAAGCATCTCTCTGTTCTTCCTGCTGGCGCACTGGCTAGACACGCTATTACAAAGTGGTTTATAGCACTTTTGCAACACTGCACACCAGTGGAACATGTGTTCTTCTGGCAAAGGTAGTAAATAGGATTGGGCTGTGGCACTACTGAGGTTTGAATGTAAGCACTGTGCAATAACTCCCAAAGAGAAGTACCTCATTTAGAGAAGATATCCTGCAATATTTATAATAAATTGCATATTTGTTGTCTAATAACCGAAACATCTGGAAAAGTCCACAGAGTTAGCTCTTTATTTCCCCTATTATCATATGCCTTTTGTCATGTTCTTTATATGCTTTTTCATTGGATCTTTGAAAGGTTATTTTTCTCCATAGATCTTTAAACAAAGCTATTGTTGAAGAACCCCATCTTTTACTGATGGTGGCAACCTTCACATCAGCCTCATCTTTTAAAGTTATTTGCCTTTCATGCTTTAATCTATGTTTCTTTTATTAACCTTGAGTTTGTTTTTCATGAAATCTTCATCTACCTTACTCATGTGCAGTTAAAATCTTGACCTTTTATTCTTGCAAATAATTACCACTCCTAATATTCATTCATTTGATAGGACTGTGATTACTGTAGAAATGCTAATTATTTGTAAGTATTAAATGTCACAATCATAATGGAAACCAGCTAGGTTCCTCAGTAAAGGTGAGATTGTCTCTTTTCAGGAATAATACAAGATACAGTATGTTTTAAAACAGGGGTGCCCAAACCCCAACCCGGGGGCCACTTGCAGCCCTCAGGGACTCCCAATCCAGCCCACGGAGAGCCCCCAGTCTCCAATGAGCTTCTGGCCCTCTGGAGACTTGCTGGAGCCCACACTGGCCCGACACAACTGCTCTTAGCATAAGAGCAACTGTTCGACCTCTTGCGTGAGCTGTGGGATGAAGGCTCCCTCCACTGCTTGCTGTTTCACATCTGTGATGCAGCAGCGGCAGTGAAGGAAAGGCTGGTCTTGCTTTGTGCAAGATCTTTTATAGGCCTTGATCTATTGCAAGACTTTCATTCATTCATATAAGTTTCATCTCTAATATATTCATTTATGTAAATTTATTCAAATTTGAAATGTAAATTAATTCTTTTTTTTCCTGTAAATTAATTCTTTTTTTCCCCTACAGAGAGTCAGAGAGATGATGTGGCCCTCCTGCCAAAAAGTTTGGACACCCCCGTTTTAAAGAATTGCTTTTCTCCTTTGTATTGCTGCATAGTTTTTGTTGTCATATCTAACGTCTAGTTCTAACTGAGCTGGTAACTGTATGTCACTGAACTGTGTGCTTTTGGCTATAGGTAGGGTTCACATAGTTGAATGTTACTCTACAAAACACTCTCTGTTCATAGAACAGTATATGCTAGGAAAATATCCTGCTTCCTGACATGCTAGTTTTCTGTGTGCAGGAATATGTTTCATGGGAGAACATTCCAGGGGCAGGAGGTCTGGTCTAGAGGGTAGAGCCTCCATTTGCCTGAAGATTAACATCCACAAGGTCGGCAGTTCGAGGCCACCGGCACCGTGCGACCTTGAAGCAGCTGGCAAGCTGCAGCTGAGCTGTTCCATCTGCTCGGAGCGTGGGAGGATGGAGGCCAGAATGTTAAACCAGATCGGAGTGTAACATCTTGAATGTGGTGGTTCTTGAAAGAGAGAACCTTCTTTCAATTTGTAAAAATCCCTGCGTGGATTTAATAAGCCTGCCTGTGTAAACCGCCTTGAATAAAGTCTTGAATAAAGACCAAGAAAGGCGGTATATAAATACTGTATATTATATTATTATTATTATTATTATTATTATTATTATTATTATTATTATTATTATTATTATTATTATTATTATTATATTCCACCATGTGAGATTCCACCTGCAATCTAAATTGGTACATCCTGGAGCCCAATGCTAAACAGTGTGCACTGGCTTACCGCTGGCGTGCACTGTCACAAACATGCCGTAAAGCATGTTTCTGAGCCCTCAGCACCAGCCCAGCACTGGAGCTGGCCCAGCACCAGCCAGCACTGGGCTAGTGCCAGTGGAAAGCTGGTGCTCCACTGCTCAGTGGTCACACAAATTGCCAGGCAGTGGAGAGGTAGGTGGAGGCTGAGTCAGGGACAAAGTGGAGTGGGAGAGGGCAGGGAGGATTAGGAGTTTCTATCTAATCTTGAGACCTCTCAAGTCTTCTCCATGGATTTCTCCATGACGTGTGTGTGTACATTATATATATATATAGAGAGAGAGAGAGAGAGAGAGAGAGAGAGAGAGGTTGATTATCCCTTATCTGGACATCCAAAATTGGGTCTGTTCTGAAATCCAGACGTTTTGGGGGCCATAATGTTTTCTGCACCTGGCTAGCGTAGCACTGCTACTAACTCAAGGGAGGAAGCCTGCAGGACTTTTGATTTGCATTTTTCATGTGGTCAGCACAACCCAGTAAGGAAGCCAGCAGGGATTGTTCGGGCACCTTGCCATAACGCAGTCGCAGTGCATTACCCAGTGCTAAGCAGCTAGAACTTCTTTGTTTGAATTTTGTACGGGCTCTGCACAACGCAGCAACCAAGCAGAAATTTTTGGGGTACCTGGCCATAGTGTGATGCATACCGTTTTCTGACTTACGTTATTCAAAAATTATTTAGTGCCAGTGTCCATTATTAATCACTATATGTGCTTTGAAGTTTAAAATGCCATTATTATGTTTTTCTTTTAAAATAATATTTAAGAGTTTGGATTATCCTAAAGTATTAGGTGCTTCTCGGTAGAGTTTTTGAGCATACCTGAATTCCGGTCCTAAAGTCAGACGACTTGTAATTAATAGAGAATTACAACTTCTCAAGGCTCTACTGCCATGAATTTAAAAAGAAAAACGTCTGCTTCAGGCAACTAATTTTGGATTGAGAACGTATCTTCCCAGCTCAATAAACCAAAACTAGTCATAGCCCTCCACGGTCCGGTCTTCTATTATCTTAGGGTTACCAGATGCAAAGGGGGACAGAGTGCCGATACCTTTAACCATTTAATAGAAGATGGAATAGTGTCACTCACTAATGAATACTGTTGAGAAGAAATCATAGCTCTTAAAAATGTTCTGTAATGTAATCAGAAATATCTCTCTTTAGATTACTTTCATTATTGACTTGGAAGAAAACCTGCGTTTAGCACAAGAGTATCAGATGCTCCAGATATGCTTTTTAAATGACAAAAACAAGCTTATGGACATCCTCGATTACAAAATAAGGACTGAAGAAGCATTAAGAGATCAAAAACAGGTATAGTGATATGTTTCTTTCCTTAATTATTTATTTTCTAAAATGTAATTCTTAATTATTACTATTTAATAACATTAAAAGTCAATCATGATATGTCTGGAATAGTCTATGCAATTTCTTTTACATGTTTTTCTTAAGCACTTTCCTTAATTTTTCTTAGAGCATGTGATTTCCTTTGCATGTATATTCAGAAGTAAATCCCATTATTGTCAGTGGGGTTTGCTCTTGGGTAAGCCTTAGGGTCCAATCCTATCCCACTTTTCAGTGCTGATGCTGCAGTAATGTAGCCCCAAGGAAAGGGAACAAATATTACCTTACCTAGAGGAGACTTCTGTGATTGCCCCCCTACCACAGGATACAGCGCATGCCCCATTGTGCTGGCTGCACCAGCACTGGAAAGTTGCATAGGATTGGGCCCTTAAACACTTATCCTTCATTTTCTTAAGCACTTCTCTTAAGCTCTTATTCTTCATTACTCAGAATTGTCCTGTGAAAATGCTACTGGATGTTCCAAGTTTATTATTCATTCCCTTTGGCATTTAACAGCCCAATCCTAAGCTGCACTGGCACAGCAGGGCCACATGGCTTACACTGCATCCAGTGCAGTTTAGGAGGCAGCTGGAGGTCTCCTTGAGGAAAGGGGATTTTTTTCCCCTTACCCCAAATAAAGCCCTAGTTGTCTTTATGGGGCTTTTTGGATCCGCACCAGCTATTTAGCTGCCACAAATCCAGGAAGCCTGGTATAACACCAGGTGAACCAAGAAAGAGTTAGGATACAGCGGAGGCTTGCTCCCTGATGCTGCCCCCTCTTGGGCCCGATCCACCCTCTGTTCCAACCACCCGCACCCCAAAAAACCCCTCCCTGCCTCCAAAATGCCCTCCCACCACCCTCTTCCACCCCAGCTCTTCCTGGCATAACCTTACCTGTTCCAGCTGGTCCTGCTCCAGGATGCAGCACCAACAGGCCAGCACAGGCCATTGGGCCGGCACTGCCAGCTCACAATTAGCTGCAAACATGCTTTATAGCACATTTTTGACACTTAAAATTGGAGCTGGGATTGCTGCATCAGCTCAACCAAGAGTTTGGATTGGACTGTGAGCTGTACACTGTGCGCCTTCGGTATACGCAGGGGATCTGTTTCAGGACCCCCCCCCCCCCAGGATACTGATTTCCATGGATACTGAGTTTCATGGAAAGCCTTCCTGGACATGACCAGAAGTGCCTTCCAGTTGCATCCAGGAAGTGTTCTGAGGCATGAAGAGGCAGGAAAGGAAAGGGACTTGCAGATGTTACTAATCTAGCATACTGGCTGGCACAGTGTCCTTGATCAGCGTTCAGAATCCAACTGATTTGATGCAGCACCAGTGGGGATCCAAGATGCACAGCAGCAAGGCAGGGGAGCAGGCAAATAAAGGAAGAATATGAGGCTTTAAAACGTAGGGCTTTTATAGATTTTTGCTGCTGTGGGATTCTAGGTGAGGGTGAGCCAATCAGGGGATCCTCTATTGCTGGTTGAGGGTCTCTGCTGGGTTCTACCTTTGTTTTTCCTGCCCAGTTGAGGTGGTAGTAACTAGTTGGAAGTCCATTGACTTGTGCCTGGATTGAACTTAATCATAAATTGATGAGTACTGTTGGGGATATAAAACCTTTCTTTTGCTTTAAAAAGTTGTTTTTCTCAAACTCGGGAGTCTTCAAGAGGGGTCTGTGCTCACAATATACTAATTCCACTGTTCCAGAAAAATTTGGAACTTGAAGATTCATGTGAATTTTGAAGCCATGAAAACTCTGTTTAAATTCAAAGAGTAAAGTTTCTACTCAGATGTGAAGCATTGAACTCCACAGATCAATTAAGGGGGAGTGATTACATGGTTCAGTGAAAAGTGGGTCTTCCTGGCCTATGGATCTTTGGCCTTTTGCCATTGTTCCTCTAAATAGTCACATTACTGGTCTGGCCCTTGCTCTCCAGTCAGGCACCTGCACCGCATACACACGCTCAAATGTGCATCTCATGTACACCTCCAATTAAAAGGAAATAGTCAGAGATAAAATATTGACCATGTAACAACTATACACCTGCAAGCCCTTGCATGTTTCAGAAAGGATTCTCTGGGTCAAGCACTGTATAAAGACTTCCTTTGATTTGTCAGGATTACAGTTTATAATGAACTCAGGATGCCAAAGGGCTGTCAAAGCCTTTAATAAGATCAGATTGCAGGTGGATATCACCACTGCATAACTGCAAAAAATCAATGAAAATTGATCAGCAATGAAACCAAAGATGTAACAGACCAGAGGTGTAAAAACAGTTTTAACAGGATATTTTTTTTTAACTAAAGTAATCCTTTGTGTTTTCAGATCTATAGAGTAACTGGAAGAATCCAGTGTATCTATGATAAGTTCCATAGACCATAATTCTGTGTTATTTTCTCATGTAACTATGATTGGGATTTAGAATCATTACTCCTTTTTGAAAAATATAGAGCATTGTACTATTAGAAATCTGAGGGACCATCTACAGTCGTTCTGTGCACTCTGGCTGTTGAACATAAAGGCACATAAACCAAGAAAGCATAACTATACAGGGATCTAAACTGGATAATTACAACATTCTTTTGATTATGTAGTCCATCTACAAATACAAAATCAGCACATAAAGAGCATTTGTACTAATCACAAGAAAAGAAGAAGTTGGTTATATACTGCTGCTATTAAAAGGTGTATTTTTCTTCAGATTTTTGCTAATAAGTGACTTACAACTGCAACAGAAAATCAATTTTGTGGGAGTATCACTGTAATGATTTTTGTAGTTGGTGTACTGCACATATACATCACAGTGACATGAATGCTCAGGGAGAAAATCACTCTCATTTTCATTCTTTCCCAAGTACACTGAGTTCTTTTCCTTTAAAAATATGTGATCAGATTAGCTTCCAAATTTGTTTGTAAGAATCAAGATTTGAATTTTGATAGGTTTTTCACTTCTTGTGCTCAACAGTAGTATAAAAACTCTCTTGTATTCTCAAATAGTTGATAGAGTCCAATTAATCTCATGGGTTCATTTTTCATAGCGGTCAGACTCATTCATTTGCACTAGTCATTGTAGCTTTGTTTGCATAGTGGGCACAAGAGCTGAAGTGCTTTCTTTCATTGTCCCTCCATACTGCTGGGCAAGATTCAGCCACTGAACAGGAGAAATTCTTGTTCTTCTAGGTTGCTTGCTTTATTGCAACACAGTTGCTTTTGGCAGATTCTGTCTTTCACTATTTGCCCTTCTTTTCATAACTGGTACATCATGCAGCAGAAGAGAAACTGGAAAATCCTTAGGGGGATATCAGC
Organism: Tiliqua scincoides; assembly: GCF_035046505.1. NCBI lineage: Eukaryota > Metazoa > Chordata > Lepidosauria > Squamata > Scincidae > Tiliqua > Tiliqua scincoides. The sequence continues at coordinate 49,978,177 of NC_089824.1, forward strand.
CCCCTGACTTCTTTCTTCGTTACAGACTTAGACAATCAGATTAAGAATATGTGAAGCTCTGAATTGGGCAATAGAAGACAGAAGTGAATGAACAAGTCATGGTGAAAGCTAAGAGATGCAGCTAGGAAGAGGGAGGATGGAGTTCAGCCTGAGAACAAAGAGAAAGGCAGGGAGGAATAGTGAGGCAGGAAGCAAGAAACAATGGACTGGGACTGCTAATCTAGTCCTGGTAATGATTATTATACCCATTCTAGTACCATTATGTCACACATTTTATATGAATTTTGAATTGTTTCCTTTCTTCTCTTTAGCTTTTTTCATAGTGGTGGACCTAGTATTGCAGTAAAACATATGTAGGGTCAATTTGTGCTGAATAGTTAATAGAAACCATGATAACAAAAGTCATTACACTGCAGTTCAGTTTTGATAGTAAAATTTCTGCAACATTATCACAAATCCTCATGCATTAGTGCAATGATCCTTACTATAGTTTCATATTAGAATCAAAAGACTGCACTGGCATGCTTGAGACAAGAAGTCTTGCCAGTTGAGAGAACCTCTCTTGCTTTTGCATATAACACAGTTTTGCCCCTTTTACACTTCGCAATCTTTGTTCAAAGCTCCCATAGTAAATCTTAGCTATTTTTTTTGTTGATTACAACATTCTTTTACCAGTCAAAAAACACAACTACTTCTGACAACACAGTGCAGTCTGTCTTGTTTGAATTAACCAGTGCAAAATCTATTTTTTGTATGTGCAACCTCCTGATTTTAGAAATGGGCTACGTCAGACTGCCAGATGCAAGGAAGGGCACAAGGATGCAGGTCTTTTGTTGTCTTCGGTCTCCCTGGGGCATCTGGTAGGCCACTGTGAGATACAGGAAGCTGGACTAGATGGGCCTATGGCCTGATCCAGTGGGGCTGTTCTTATTCTCCTATTACTTCCTGCCCAACTATTTAGTCTTTTATAAACTAAAATCTGATTATACCAAGTATTCATGAAATTTGCTTAACATGTACACCATTCTCTTCTAAGAAACACATGTCCCATGTCAGTTGACAATAAAAGCCATAGAATCAATAACTGATATTCAAATGAAAACAAGGAATCGCTCCCCCCCCCAGTTGTTTATTTCAACTGTGGAAATGAAAAGATGGTGAGTTGTCAAATCAAAAGTTCAGAATTGATGAAACACTTGTTTCAGTGCTGGCACCCAGTTGCTGAGGACAAAGATGAGGAACGCAGGGTCAGACATGATGAGCATGCAAATACATGTGTCTGATCATTTCATATTTTTCTTTTTTAACCAGTAGTGTGAGAATGTATGAGTGTGTGCAAAACAGTGTGGGTCAGGCAGCTTTAGGAAATAGCTCCCACTGTAGTTCTTAGGGCGCAATCCTAACCAACTTTCCAGCACTGGCATACCTGTGCCAGTGGGGCATGTGCTGCATCCTGCAGTTGGGGGGAGGGCAGTCATGGAGGCCTCCTCAAGGTAAGGCAATGTTTGTTCCCTTACCTTACCTCGAGGTGCATTGTCCTTATGTCAGTGCTGGAAAGTTGGTGAGGATTGCAGCCTTAGTCCAATCATGATCCTGCCCCCCCTGTTCATAATGGAAAAGAAAAGAGCTTCAACTGATTTTTAATAGAAGACTTTTATCTGTATACAGTGTGTTGGGATGAGTTAGCTTTATCAGGCAAGAAGCCACAATAGGGGCTATGTGCTAAAGGGTCCTATTCGGTGGCGGTTCTCACAACCCTTCACATGCTATGGACAAAATTGAAGGGTGAAGTACATGCATTTGCTTGCTGGGCTGGGGCACTTTCCTTATGAGGAAAGGCTACGGCGTTTGGGCCTCTTCAGCCTAGAAAAGAGACGCCTGAGGGGGGACATGATTGAGACATACAAAATTATGCAGGGGATGGACAGAGTGGATAGGGAGATGCTCTTTACACTCTCACATAATACCAGAACCAGGGGACATCCACTAAAATTGAGTGTTGGGCGGGTTAGGACAGACAAAAGAAAATATTTCTTTACTCAGCATGTGGTCGGTCTGTGGAACTCCTTGCCACAGGATATGGTGCTGGCATCTAGCCTAGATGCCTTTAAAAGAGGATTGGACAAGTTTCTGGAGGAAAAATCCATTACGGGGTACAAGCCATGATGTGTATGCGCAACCTCCTGATTTTAGAAATGGGTTATGTCAGAATGCCAGATGCAAGGGAGGGCACCAGGATGAGGTCTCTTGTTATCTGGTGTGCTCCCTGGGGCATTTGGTGGGCCGCTGTGAGATACAGGAAGCTGGACTAGATGGGCCTATGGCCTGATCCAGTGGGGCTGTTCTTATGTTCTTATGCTTTTCAGTTTGTCCCTCAGTCATTTTAATGTATATGTAAATGTATATCATACTTTCATATGTTGCTGGATGACAATACACAAGCACTTTGGAAGCCACGATTATCCCTTATGTTTTACTTTGCCGATTCCTGAATTATACGAGCATGTGATGGAATGAAAAGTACGGCGCTGAGAGTACTATTGATCATATTTGCTGTGTTATGAGGACAAGCACAGCAAACGTTTTGGCCTGTCAGAATGAACAAAAAGATAGGTAAAGTCATAGCATATGTTTCATGATCTTACAGACCACTGCTTGTTAGAAATTTTGGAGTGTATCTTCTGTCAGCACACATATATCTCAGGAGTGTGGAACCATATGGACAGTTTTCAGATGAGATTGAAGGCTGATATTTTAAAACTGTTGGAATATATAAAAATATGCTTTTCTAGTCAGCTCCTGATTAAAATATACACTTGACTGGAGAAGTTGCTCTGAAACTGATAGTCATAAGGCTCTTACAACTGTAGGAAACCTTACACACAATTCATACCTGATTGACAGGCAGAATTTCATAGGTGGTGATGATGACATGGTCTAAAGAATACATGATGCTTAGGTACGTTTGCCCAGTGTGATTTCAGATATGTAGTTTCCCAAATGCAGAGAATCAATGTGTGTGTGTGTTGGCAGTATTTAGGTCATGTTAGAAGGTGCTATTGTTTATCAGTGTTCTTAATTATGGTTCATTTAGGCCATAATCTTATGCGCACTTACCTGGAAGTAAGCCACATTGAACATAGTGGAATTTAGTTCTGAGTAAACTCAGAATTGCACTGTTAAGCCCAATCCTAACTAAATTCCCACACACCAATGCAGCAGTGCCAGCATGGGATCTGCTGCATCCCATGGGGGAATTTCACCTCTTGCAGGTCTCCTCAGGACAAGGTGACAAATGTAGGCCAGGCCTACATTTTACCCAGGGTGCCGGGGGAGGGAGGAAGGCGGGTCCATGGAGCTCCGCTCCGTCGAATCCAAGGTGTTCGTGCAGGGCTTGGCACCCTATACGAATGCTTTTACTTTACCACCGACCTTTTGGTTAGCGGTAAAGTGAGTAGCCCCATTGCGGGACTGCTTCCCTTCTTCTGAGGTGCCGCCTGCGGGAGCCCAAGGCATGTAGGATCTGGCGGGAGCTGTTCTCGGTGCCGCCGAGGCTGGGCGCCCCAGGCAGCTCAGGATTGGGCTGTAATTTCCTTAGCATTACATATTTACACCTCAACCCTAAACACACTCATTTAAATCTCACTGGATTTCATGGATATTGTTTTTGTGTGGTATAGTAGAGAAAATACTTGTAGTGAAAATAATGTAGTGAAAGTAGTGAAAACACTTCAGCAATATGTAACAACCAATTATCGCATGCAGCAATTAGAAGCATTTGTTAGGTTGTGTCCAGATTACATGAACACATGTAATTTGTACTCAGAAATACCACAAACCGCTCCATAAGCTACTTTCTTTTACAGCGAATCCCTGCTTCCAGGTTGAAAATGGAAAATGTTAAATATAATATTAACATGATTAATATTAGTATATTAATATTAATATGTAGAAAATATTAAATCTGTATAATTTTCCTGTAATATTGCTTGTGAGTATTTGAAGAAATTTCTCATGAAGGCCATTCTGCTTACCCATTGTCTTGCCCCTCTTCCATTATCAATATGTTATTCTTTAAATCTTAAAAAACAAAACAAAACTGATCTTCTGTACCTCTTTTCTTTTTTTCAATCAGCACAAACACCTCACCAGTTTCTTTAGCAGAGTTGATTAACAACACAATTGTGGATTCTTCAGCACCCTATGTAAATGTTTGAAGTTTAACATACAGGTTGAGCCTCATTATTCGAATGGGTTCTGTTCCAAGCACTCATATGGATGGCAAAAAATGAACTATAGCTAATCAATTTAAAAAGTTTCTTTGCTCTGATGATTTAAAAACCGCCTTGTCGACCTTTGTGATGTAAGATAAGAGTCATTAAGAAGACAATCCATCAATCAGTCGTCCTCCAAGAGCTTAGAAAGGAGTTTCACTCAGCCCCACCAATGCAAAGTGATCACCTTTCTTAGGGAGGGGTTGCCTGGAGAGAGAAGGATTGATGGATTTTTATGCCAATAAAGGTCTTACTGAACTGATTGATGTATTGCCAGCCAGCTACCCTCTCTCTCTCTCTCTCTCTCATTAAGGAGGCTATTGTTAAAGGACTGTTCAGTTTTTTAAACTGATTTTAAAGGGATACATTTTTCCCTTTTTCCAGAGATCAGCACATTCCTTTTCGTTTGCTGGGGCCATTCGTGTTGAGTCAAATCCGTGTATAAATAGGCTGGACCTGTACATCCTTTTACTTTCCCATTTTGGTCATTCCTAAAAGTAGGGTCTGACTAGATGTTTTCCTCTTAAAGAGGAGATGTACTTAAAACCAGATTTTTAACTTACAAAAGGCAGCCTCTAATGCCTGATCCTGGTAGGGAGCACAATGCATGTGGAGGGAGAGGTTTTCTCAGTTTACACCATTCTCCTGACAAAAATCAACCCCTGCAAAGCTGCTATTTGCCCCAAAGTGGGTTTCCTCGCCCCCCCCCCCCACTATTTTACATTAGAAAAAAAATCCCTTTCAAGAAAAGAAACAGAGGATGAAACATAACAGGAACTGCAGGAATTTGGTCAGGACATACTCTCACATCCTTTGAAAAGGACCAGGTATTTTTTCCCTCTTTTTTCCCTTTATTTATCAAAATGGGACCAAGTCATTCTGATTTATAATGAGCTTATCAGCGTTCTCCATTCAAATATGCTTGATCTAATGCTATGTAAAATTTTCTTGATATTTCATTTTAATGTGAAAATTGCCATTTCAAAGACGCATAAAAGTCTGTAAAACTCCCAACTCTTGGTGGATGACTTTCATGCCTATCTGCTGCCCAGAACTCCAGCGCCATTATTTTTATATATATACTTTGGCCATTGCGCATGCTCTTGTTTTCAACCCTATTTATGGGAGCCGATCCCCATGATGATGCACATTATTTAAAAAAAAAAAAAAAAGTAAGCCCCTTGCTGAGTGCACAAATGCCTGACTTTAAAAACAATTGCAGAACTAAGACTTTTTAAAAGCCCATTGCTGTGTGCTAATGCATATGCTAATAAACATTAAAAGGCTCTTTTTAAAAACTCTGTTTCCTTGCACTGGTGCACATAAATGCCAGGACTAAAAAAATCTGGAAATCCCCCCACAAACTTGTTCACGCTTTATGCATTCCCCCTTCCCAGTTGTTGTAAATGGAAAACCCTTTTTGAGGGACATGAAGGTGTATAGGAAACTTGGAGCCCTGATTCAGATAGCACCAGTTTGCCCATGAAAGCAAGTCATAATGATTCCACTTCTCCCAGTACTTGACAAATGTTTGATGTTGACAGCTCTAACAGCATTGTTGCCTTCTGAAAGAAGAAGAGAACAAATGTTCCATTACCCTGGGAAGACCTCCAGCAGCCAAAAATTCCCCAAAAGATGCAGCAGAAACCACGCCGGTGCTGCTGCATCTCTGCACCAGAATTTAGGTAGGACTGGGCTGTAATTTGAATTGTGAGAAGAAGTTAAGTGTGTAGTATTGCTTTCTGAGGCTGCATGTTGTTTGCTTTTCTCCTTTATCTCTGGAAACTCTGGAAGTCTGGGTGAGGGAAAATGAGCCATTCAGAGTATGACACAATATGACATTGCAACAAATGTTGGGCCAGGACGTGATGCTTTTGGAAGGGGAAGTTATTTGGTGGCTTTTGTGTTTGGAGTGAAGTCCCTGCCTCTGCCGTGTGCTCCATTTCTGACCTTGGCCAAGTTGTCTTTCAACCTCACTAGTTTGCTTTCTGTAAAATGAATGTTGTACTACAGAAGCAAATGTTGGATCAATGGAGTGCTTTAGCATTTGGAGCTCACATCCCATCTCTGACATTCTCTGCTTGTGGTTTTAGGCAAGTCACTTTTCTTTGTGTAGCCCAGCACTCTGTTTCCAACATCATTCAGCCATATTTATTTGTTTAAAGCATTTGTACCACACCCTTGAGCCAACAGGTTTCCAAGAGTAGCTTACATAAATCAAACAAGGGAAAATCATTACAACATGTGCCACTGGTAAGCTTATAAGCAGGGGTGTGAAGGCAACAACCTTCCCTTGCTGTTTGAAGCAGCTGGTATTCAGAGGTATATTGTCTCTGAACAAAAGGCTTTCATTAAACTATCTTGGCTGATGGGAGGGACTTGCAAGGGTAGATCTGGGATGTGTGTGGGTGAGTGAAGTCAAGGGATGATGTGGTGGGAGACGGTTGGCAGGGCAGGTAGGGGGACTTGTGGCATATCCACATTTTGGAGGTAAAAGCCACCCCAACGATCACTAATTGTGTCATCTAAATTAACATATGTCTATGTAAAACCATGCTGAAATAGTACCTTGCTCTTGGGTAGTGTCTAGGTGTTGAGATTAGCTTTTCCTGGATAGCTAGTGGAGGAAAGGGTATGAGTTTTTACTCACCAGTCAGTCTTGTTCTCCTTGAGCAGGAGTGTCAAACATAAGGCCTGCAGGCCAGATGCAGCTCCCAGAAGCTCTTTATCTGGTCCCCGTTATAATCGGACTCTTCCTGAGTTCCCTTTCAGCAGCGCTGCTTCTAGCAAGGCATCACTTTGTAGAGCACCTCTCAGCTGCAGAGCTGCAAAATGACATTGTGGCAGAAGCAGCACTGCTGAAAGGGCAGCCAGCACGATAATTGGGCTCCCCATGTCTTGAAAATATGATCAGGATGTGCGCATTTTTTCTTCAGCTATTTGTAGTTACTGAGTTCCTAGGTGAGAACAAAGTGCTTATTTATGACCATCACCTGCTTAATGACATCATTTCCTGCTTAATGATGTCACTTCTGACCCTCAGCAGGTGCCATGAATGTTATTTGGCCCACTGTATGAATTGAGTTTAACACCCATGCCCTAGAGCAACAGTTTACTCCTGTGGTTTATTAAGCTGTGACAAAATATTTTGTACTGCAGTACTACTATGGGAGTAAACTACTCCTGTACCTTGAGGGCGTATGCAAATGATGTTTTCTGATGTTTTCTGCATTTTCTGATGTTTTTGTATATTTTTACAATAGGTTTCTTTGTATCACTTGTCTATCTAGAAATATGTATGCAAGGCAAGCTTTGTGTTTGATATTGATAAGCATGAAGAGTTTACATCCTTTCTACATATCCGTTTGAAACTAAGCAAAATAGCTAACTTTCTTTTCCCCCCTCCTTTTTTCCCCTTTTAATAGCCTGTCTTGGTTCTCTAGTTATAGCACAGATGCACCTAAAGTTTGCTAGAAACATTTGCCATTAGCCTCCTTCAAAAAAAATTAAATTTGAGGATAATCCTACCTCCAGAGCTTATTCTGTTCCTGGCCATTGACTGTGACAGTGAAAGGCTCATCTGAAAGCACTGGAGCGTCCCATCTAAAAGCATAAAACATATTACATTTCATGAAAAAGCTAATTCAGATTGTTTAATTCTGGTAATATTGCCTCTGTCACCTTCAAAATCAAAATGTTCTTTCCTGTTATTATAAAGAAAACAACCAAATTGCTTAAAAACCCATTTGAATACACAGCTGCCTTATGTTGCATACTAATTTGATTAAAACGTTTGTGCCTCACAAGCATTTTATATAAAATACACTGGTAAATCTTACAAAAAAGCACATACAAATATTTTCCTAGTTTATCCATGTGTATTCCCCCCAACCTCCCCCCCCCATAGAGTGGCCAAGAAATACCCCTGGACAGAGCAAAATCGTGTTGCATTAATGGAAGATACTAAACTGGTTGTCTTGCTGTATTTGTTTGCTCACAGCTATGGGCATTGTGCCAACCTCATTGAAAATAACTGCATTAGTCAAGTGTATCAAAATTATTACAACACAGAGTCCATCTCAGCTTGTGCTGTTGAAACATTTTGTGAGTCTTCACTAGAAGACATTTGTTTGAAGAGTAAGCTTTGCATAAATTCAAGTCCAATTTGATTTTCCACCATTTAAAAAAATTGTCTTCTCTATGTTGTATTGTAAGTTTAAGCTTTCATAGACATAGACACTGTGGTAGCGTTTACAATAATATAATGTTTTGTTTCCCATGAACACCTAACCTAAAGATAGACTGGAATTGGCAAATAAGTGTACTTGTTCAAGGCCTGAATATCAGAAATCCAACCTTAACAGAAGTAGAATAAAAAACAGAATCAGAGCATGTCTCCTTTAAGGAGCTTTTACCATCTTTCTTAGACTTGCCTTTCAATGTTCTAGATCATGTTTCTCAAACTGTGGGTGATGACCCGCTGCTGGATCACAAGCCCACGTGTGGTGGGTTGTGACCTGGACCCTTCTATCCACCCTTGCTCTGGTTTGGCTCCAAAATAAAGCCATTCTGGAAGCCAAATTACTTACCAGGAGGGTGGGAAGGACTCTTCTGGGTTGCCCTGGGCTGGCGACCCACTCTGCCAGCTTCTACGGGCCTCAGAATTGGAAAGCCATTTCCAGGTTGCTTCTGAAAACTGGAAGCAACTTTCCAAGGCTTCTGTGGGCCATTCCTGCTAACTGGTTAAGAGGCACTTTTTCAAGTGGGTGCTCCTCTTTTATTTAGCAGGGGGAGAGTAACTGGCCCACCTCACCCCAGCAGTGTCTTTTCTAGTGGCTGTCTGCTGGTGTTGCATCTTTTTAGATTGTGAGCCCTTTTGGGACAGGGAGCCATTAGATATTTGATTTTCTTTGTAAACCGCTTTGTGAACTTTTTGTTGAAAAGTGGTATATAAATACTGTTGTTGTTGTTGTTGTTGTGAGGCCCACAGTGACCAGTAGAGTGGGTTGCCAGCCCAGCGTGACCCAGAAGAGCCTCCTCATCTTCCCTGTATTGTCATTTCCCATAAGCCCCTGTAAGTCATTCCCATATTGTGTCCCACCATGAAGGATGAGGTGAGTCGTGGCACCAAGAAGATTGGGAACCACAGTTCTAGATTCTATAAGCAAACGGGAAAGCCTTTCCCAGAAGAGTGATTATATAGACGAATGTTTAACTATAGTTTTAAAAAAAACTTGTACTGATTCGGATTTGCACAATTTGTGACTTGTTTGTCCACACACCATCTATTGCAGCATATCAGGTGCCACACACACACAATCTCTGGCACAACCAATAATAAGAGTCTTATGAGGATCCCAGAAGGCCATCTATGTAGGCTACATTTGGCTTGTGAACTGAGCTGTGAATTGCTTAAACTTGGCACACAACCAGTTCAGACATTACATAGCCCCCAGGATTATGATAAACTCTATTGAAAAGGGAACTGGGCAAATTCATGGAGGAGGGTTTATTAACAGCTATTATCCATAATAACCAAATGGAACAATTTGCCACTGAATGCAAGTTGCTGGGGAGAAGAGTGAGAGAGAGCCATGCCTTGCTTGTGAGCTTCCACAAGGCACATTGCAACTACTTTGGAGATGCAGGATGAAATTGACTTTTGGTTCAATCCAACAGGCCCGCTCTAAGATTCTTCCCAGGGTGAAATCAATCAGGAATGTGTCTTTCACTAAGGGGCCTCCCTTACTGCAGGGAGAAGGTAACAAGTACATTTAAACCCCACACTTGTCTCAATGTAGAATCATCTGGTGTATTCATTGCTTTCTACCTGTAGCAGTAGAGGGTGGAGGGAGTATACAAGCCCAATGCCCACTCCCTGTCTCACCATGGATGGACTTCCAGATGCTTGGTACTGTCTGAACAAGCCCATTGATGGACCTTTCCAGATGAGTTGCTAACAAGAAAGACCTGAATGTCCTACAGATAAACGAAAGTTCTTAAATTTGATAGGTGGTGTCCGCTTCCAGACTCGCCCCACCATCTTGGGTACTCTAGCTGTCCCATCACAACCCTGGTAGGGGAGCCATACACACTGTTAGTTAACTCAACTTACTCCATCCAGAATAATCTTTTACTTTAGTTCTTAGTTCTTTACTTTAGTTCTTAACAATTGCTAGTATCTTTTAACAGCTGTTGCAATCATAGAAAATACTGCCAGGTTGTGACAGCTGTATCTATTGACAGGCCAATTCACACATCACATTCCAATGCATGAGTGGAATCCTCAAGATTGGTCAGGATGTTTTGTGTGGCATTTATTATTACTATGTGAACCAGCCCTTTGCTCCATATAGTTGCAGAGCAACATTTTAAAATGAGGAATGTTTCAAAATGCCACTGCCACAAAATTCCAGGAATGGGGTTTTTTTGTAAATACATTGATTAGACAGAGCAGTTCAGGAACCAGAATTCGGAGAATTTGAATTTTACCTGTGCTGTTCATCAGTGTCCATCAAAATTGAACGTTCTTCCCCTGTCCCTCCAAAAGAGGTATCTGTGAGCAGTTCAAATTGCCAGTCTTTTAACATATTTTGATTGGGGGAAAATGTCATTCCCTTTGACATACAATGGAGGGTAGCAGCTGTGATTCCTCCATATGGAGTATTGATTCAACTGATAGAAACTGTAGGTTGATAAAGGAAGGAAAACGGATTTGTAGTATCCCTTGAAAAAAAGCTTGATACTACATAGAAATTCATTGATTTATTTGATTCAAGTTTAATCTACTTCTATGTGTATATACATTTAAAAGGCCATATCGCAGTCTAATTTTTGTTTATTCAGAAGATGTATAGGCATTAATGAGTGACTGCACAGTCATAGTCTATGGAAAGCATAGGGAGAGGCAGCTCCTTAACATCAGGGAAGGAAGAAATTAGATAAGCAGAGAGTCCCAGAAAGCTAATGCAGTTCTATCAACTAGAGTCTGTATTCTTATTCCACATCTGCAACAACATTGTTGCTTGTTTCATGGAACTGTAGATTGGAGCATGTTTCCCCTCTTAAGAACAAACTTACACATGGTAAGTGTAAGAGATTCTTAAGTGTACACTTACACATGGTACACTTACACATGTACACATGGTACACATGTGTACTTACACATGGTACACATGTGTACACTTACACATGGTAAGTGTAAGAGATTCTTAAGAGATTTACAAAAATCTCTTAAGAACAAACTTACACATGGTATTGAACATGTGCATGGCACAACTTCTGAGAACATGACACAACTTCTGAGAACATGACCTATTTCTGCATGCGTAGTTCTCTAGAACCTTTAGAGAAGTTAGAGGTTTAACAAACTTCCAGTGGGAAGGGGTGTTTCTAATGTTCTGGCATTAATAGATACCTCTTCCCCATTCATTTGTAAAATCATGGGTTCACTGTACATATAGCTGTAAAGTTTTTGTTTGTACATGTTAGTATTGCTATAAATGCCCAACATCAAGAGTATAGTCCTATTATACCAAAACCAAAAACCTGAACAAAATAAAGGAAGACATTAAGATCATTTAGCTTTGCTAAATTGTTAAATATTCACAGAGCTAAACAAAATGAAATATTTCAATGAATTATTGATCTAAGACGGAAACCATTTTTCCTTTTAATTATTTTTGCGGGAAGCTCGTCATTGTGCCGTTGACCTGTTTGGTCATGCTCAAGCTAATCATGTCTAAATCTTTCTCAGTGGGGATGAGTTTGTTCGCTTTCTGTCTTGCGAGAACATCAACTACAACTCAGTCACAGATGCCTGTAGTCTGATCACCGCAGCCCACTGTAGCCATCCTCTCCACCAGTGAGCCCATAGCAGTCTGCAGCATGCCCATGAGATTCTGTGTCAGAAGGCCATCACTTCTTGTATCGCCTTTCAACACTCTTTCAGTTGTTTACACATTAAATTATACCAAGCCCTGTTTACAAAAGCTCTCTTTCCTTCTCCCCCTCCCTCTTTTTTTGTTTGCAAGGAACTGGTTTGAACTGAAACGGAGTTTATGTGCAGTAACAGCCTAATAACCCAGCAACTTTAGTCACTTATTAAAGTCAAGCATGTGTCTTTGTTTCATGTTGCTAATGATGTGGAACCATAGAGGCCCAAGTATATTTCGCCTGGACGGTGTGGAAGCGAATGCTGAGAGCTCATTACGTGGCTCCCCATTGGAATCCTGCAGGCTTCTGCTCATTGAGGAGGCTGTGGGGGCTTTGACAGAATTATTATACTGAATATTTTTAGACTCATTAACTATATCAGCAAAGCAAAACATCTCTTCCTTAGATGCAAATGGTTGCAGATTCTGTTGCTTTGCTTTACTTATTGCAGAAAAAAGGATGAAGCTTGAAAACAAGTTAGGGAAAGGACCTCCATGCCTGAATGTTTGAATTTGTAACATATACTCAGCATGCCTAAGCCCCATTCAACTCATTTAAGCCACCCATGTCTAAGTGCCTTTCTAAAACAAAAACAAAAAAAAGCCCCTCTCCGTGTTCAGTTTCATTGACTTTAGGCAGCACTACATGGAGTATATTTAATTTTGTCAGTACTGCTGGAACATTCAGTAAATAGGAGGAAGGAAGTTCTTAAAGAGATATGGATGTAGTTATTGGCGTAGTTAAATTCAAGTTTCAGAAACATTTCTACAGTGTGTCAAGGCATTTGGAGATACTTGATGTGAGATACTTGATGATCAAATTTTTCCTGTGCTCATTAACTCAAAAGTAACTCCCATGAATCCAAAGGGGGCTTGCTTAGAAAACAAAGACAAAAAAAATTCAAAAGTCCAGAGAGTCTAGCTTTCTCCTTTTGTCCATCTATTTTATTACTAAGAACTACACATATTGCACAAACCTCACAGCGTCCTCACAGCTATCCACTAGTGCAGTAAGTGGGCAGTCCAATCCTAAGCTGCCTGTTATTCCAGGACTGCCACGACACCGAAACAGCTTTCACCCCCTTCCCCCAGGTAAGGGAAGTAACCCTGCAATGGAGCTACTTGATTCTGTGGCAGCCCTAGAATCAAAAACCTCTGTGTCGGGCCACACAACTGACACACTTGTCCTGTCTTCCTCTCTCCATCCTTCCCAATTCCTCCTGCCCCGGGATGCTTCCTCCCTACCTTCTTCCTTGCCCCCACCTACCTCTCCACTGTCCAGCGGTTCGGGCGACTGTGGAGCAGCAGAGCACTGGTGTTCCACTGGCACTGGGCTAGCTCCACACTCAGCCAGAATTAAGGGCTCACAAACGTGCTTTACGACACTGTTTAGGATTGAGCCTTGAGTGATTTAAAGAGGAGCATGGTGTCAAAGACTGACCCAGACTTGGAATTTCAATACAATTATTGATATAAGTTGTCTTTAGAACTACAGTAGTTTATTGTAACTTTTTAAAATTGGATGACTTGAGGTATACATGAAGAAAATCTATGAATAACAAAGATTGATTCTTAGGAGCAAAAACAGAAAATTGTGTTTGTCTAACAGCCCAATCCTATGCATGTCTACTCAGAAGTAAGTCTCATTAAAGTGTGGATAGGATTGGGCTGTCCGTTTGTTTGAAAAACTCAGTTTGTTCATTATTTCATATTTGTATGTTTTGGTGGAAATATTTCCCTATATGCAAGCTAGTTTCTACACTGAATGTGTGTAGTGAATAAGTGTAGGAGATAATTTGAAATATAAAAACATTTAAGAAAAATAATTATTTCTATATTTTAACAATCCTAACACAAATGATTGTGCTAGATTTCTGTTGCCCAAATGAAATCATAGCTTTTTTGATGTTAAGAAGAAAACACGTTGTTCATAGTTGTGGTTCACTTGTTGCGCTAGCTTTCTTTGACAATGGTGACAGTGCCTTTATACATCAAGAAATTCTTCTCCCTTCTGATTCTGCCAGAGGTCCTAGAGGGAATACTTTACATTGAAATCGTCTTTCCCTTTGGGATTTTAGCATTAATACAGCAGTTCTGATCAGTAGCCCATTGTCAAACAGTTCTTACAAAATATTAAAAGAAAGAGTTGAAAGCCTGTCAGATAAATTAAATATTGAATTGAGCTATGTGTTCTCATCAGATGAGGGCAACATCTGTGTTTTCCCAATGAGCCAGCAGTTTGATTCATAATGGATACGAAAAAAATTGAAGTTTGTCTATCTACCTACCTACCTACCTACTGCAGTGGTTCTCACACATTTAACACCGGGACCCACTTTTTAGAATGAGAATCTGTCGGCAACCACCGGAACTGATGTCATGACTGGAAATGACATCATCAAGCAGGAAAATTTTTAACAATCCCAGGCTGCAATCCTACCCACACTTACCCAGAAATAAGTCGCATTCACTGTCATTGTTAAAGAATATACGTAGTAGCTTGTTAAAAGTATTGATCTGTCCCATTTCCCCTAATGCCGTCACATACCATGGTAGCATCGTCTAATATATTAAAAATAAAATATTGAAATGAATGGGGACCCACCTGAAATTGGCTCATGACCCACCTAGTGGGTCCTGAACCACAGTTTGAGAAACACTGATTTACTGTATTTCTACCCCAACTTTCTCTCCAAAGGGACCCAAGGCAGCTTACAACAGTGTGGGGAAATACAAAGAACATAAAACCACCATTAAAAACACAAATTACATTAAAAATCCTACACAAGAACATAATATAAACAGCAATAAAACATTAATACAGTGAAAAGAGCAGCAGCAACAATCTTATAAAAGTTCCAAGCCTGTAAAAGTCAGATGTTAAAAAGATGTTAAAAAGGCTGAGAACTCAGAAGGCTTGTCAAAAAAGAAATGTCTTCAAGTCTCGCTGGAAGGTTTCCAGAGAGGGAGCAGTTTGTAAATCAAGAGGGAGAGAGTTCCATAATGTTGGTGCCACAACTGAGAAGGCCCTATTTCTTGCCGCTGCCCCACCCCTGGGCAGCAGCACTTGTAAAAGGACCTTCTACAATGACCTGAGGGGTCAAGCCAGGTTATATGGAAGTAGGTGGTTTCTCAGGTACCCTGGGCCCATATAGGGCTTTAAAGGTCAGAACCTTGCATTGGACCCAGAAATGAATGGGCAGACAGTGCAGCCATCAGAGAAACAGCCCAACAGGTTTGAATCCCCTACCTCCATTGACCACACGGGCCGCCGCATTCTGCACTAATTGCAGTTTCTGAACAGTCTTCTAGTGCAGCTCCGCATAGAGTGCATTATAATAATTATCTAACCTCAATGTCCCTGTAGCGTAGATCACCATGGCCAGATCTGCACAATTCAAGTACAGCTGCAGCTGGTGTACCAGTCGAAGCAAAGCAAATGCCCCCCTGGCCACAGCCACTACTTGGGAATCCAGGAATAGCTGTGAGTCCTGGTGGACCCCCAAGTTGCAGACCTGGTCCTTCAGCGGGAGTGCAACCCCATTCAGTGAAGGACGATACTCCAGCACCTACAAGGATTTCCAAAGCAGGAGAACCTCTGTCTTGTCCAGATTTAATTTCAACTTGTTAGCCTCATCTAGATCCCCACAGCCTTCAGGCAGTTCTCCAGCACCTCAACCACCACCCTGGAAAGGAGAGATAGAGCTGGGTGTCATCAGCTTACTGATGGCATCACACTCCAAAACCCCAGATAACCTCTCCCAGCAGTTTCATATAGATTTCAAATAGCATGGGATACAGAATTGAACCCTGTGGTACCCCTTACCTTAAGGGCCAGGGTGTCGAACAGGCGCCCCCAATGCCATCATCTAGGACCGATTCTCCAAGTAGGAGCAGAACCACTGCAAAATGGTGCCCAGTCAGCCCAGAAGGACACCATGGTTGATGGTATTGAAAACCATTGAGAGATCCAGCAGGACTAACAGGGATGCACTCCCCCCATCCATTCCCTGGTGTAGGTCATCCACCAAGGTGACCAAGGCAGTTTATATGACCCAAAGCCCAGCCTGAAACCAGATTGAAAGGGATCCAGATAATTCGCTTCATCCAAGACCCTCAGGAGTTGAGATGCCACCACCCATTTGATCAACTTGCCCAAAAATGGGCAGTTAGATACTAGCTGATAGTTATGCAACATGGTGGAATCAAGGGATGGCTTCTTCAGAAGGGGTCAAACCATTGCTCACTTCAAAGCAAGTGGCAGCACCCCCTCCATCAAAGAGGAGTTCACCACCCTTCCTATTGATTTGGCCAGCCCCCTCCTAGACTGATCAAATAAGCCAAACTGGACAAGGGTTAAGCAGGGAGGCAGATGGCATCACACATCCTCAGGCTGCAAAAGCTGAAAAATATCCCACAAAACAGGACAAGCACATGCCATGGGGACATCATCAGTCATTGTGACTGCATCCAAGTTGTGACAAATTCGAGCAATTTTATCTGCAAAGTGCTTTGCAAGCACGTTACAGTGAGTGACCTTGTAGTCCTCCTATGGAGGGACCTGATGGAGGAGGCCACACACATGGAACAGTTCCACTGGACAGCTCCCTGCAGATGCAATGGTAGCAGAGAAGAAAATTCTCGTCACTGCCACAGAATAGACTCTATAATGAGCTCTAATCAGTAACTGCTTGGACTCAGCACACATTTTCTGTCACTGTTGCTCTAGACCAGTGGTTCTCAAACTGTGGGTCGGGACCCACTTGGCGGATCGTGATCCAATTTCTGGTGGGTTGTGAGAAGCTGGTAGCAGCCATCTTGGAAGAAGGCAAAAGACCTAGGTGGCGCCATTTTGGAAGTAGGCAAAGCCTGAGCGTTGCTATTGTAAGCTTCCCGGCATTGAGACACAACTAAGAGCAGCTTGCACATGTGCAAAGAAAGCAGCGTGCCGCTTTTCCCCAAAAAGTGTGCTGCTGCCTTCCAGCTGGACCTCCCTCTGTACTTAGAACCTTCCCTCAGGGGGGCCACTTACGGGGTGCAGGCTTGGATTGCAGGCAAAGAAGGACCAGGAGAGATGTGGATGAGCCAGCCAGGCTTCTCTCCGCCAACCTTTGTCAGCTTGGCTGCCTTGATGGGATGGGCTGCCTTGGGGTTGCAAGACAGAGCAGCTTCCCCCCTCCCCCCCCCGCAGCTGGACTGGGCTAGAGAGTGTAGGTGGAGATCTTTTCCTGCCCTGGCTAGCACTACTCTCTTTATACCTTTGATGGGGTGAGGGGGGATCCCTGGTTGCCTGGCTGCCAAGAGAGCAGCTGGGGGGAGGAGGAGGGAAGGCAAGCCTGGCATGTGGGGGGGAGCACCCAGGGAGAGTGCTGCTCCCCCAGCTGCTTCTCTGATGTGCATCCTTCCCCTCTTCTTACTTCTCTCTTAGGCTGCAATTCTGTCTATTCTTACCTGGGAGTAAACCCCATTGCCAATAATGGGAGTCCATTCTTGAGTCCATTCACGCAGCTATCAGAGTGCTGCCTGTGACACTGACCACTCCCTGGTGTGCAGGAGAGTGAAACTGCAAAGTGACTGTATCACACAAAAAAGGAAGGAAGACCTCGCATTGATACCAGCAAGACCTGGGATCAGAGAAAAGTGGAGGAATTTGCACAAGCGCTTGAGGAATCTCTTCCAGGCCCGGTCGATGCAAACGCATCCAACAGATGGGAACATTTCAAGAATGCCGTTTACAACACCGCCTTGTCCATATTTGGCAAGAAGACCAACAAGACGGCAGACTGGTTTGAAGCCCACTCTGAGGAGTTGACACCAGTCATTGAGGAAAAGAGGAGAGCTCAAGCAGCACACAAGGCCTGTCCCAGTGAGCACAACCTGCAGGTCCTCCGAGCTGCTCGCAGCAAAGTCCAGTAGACTGCCAGGAGATGTGCTAACGATTACTGGCTTCAGCTCTGCACCCAGATACAGATAGCAGCTGACACAGGCAACATCAAGGGGATGTATGACGGTATCAAGCAGGCCTTAGGTCCAACACAGAAGAAAATTGTCCCTCTGACGTCTGCCACAGGCGAGGTCATCCAGGATCGGGCGCAGCAGATGGAATGCTGGGTGCAGCACTACTCTGAGCTATATTCCAGAGAAAATGTAGTCACCGAAGAAGCACTGAACAACATTGAGTGCCTGCCTTTGCTGGAGGAGCTTGACAGTGAACCAACCCTAGAAGAACTTCATGTGGCCCTGGACTCCCTTGCCTTTGGCAAGGCACCTGGAAAAGACAGCATCCCTGCTGAAGTCCTAAAGTGCTGCAAAGAGATCATCGCTACTGAGCTGCATGAAATCCTCTGTCTCTGCTGGAGAGAAGGTGAAGTACCTCAAGACATGAGGGATGCAAACATCATCACGCTGTACAAGAACAAAGGTGACAGGGGTGACTGCAACAACTACCATGGCATCTCTCTCCTTAGCATTGTAGGAAAGTTGTTTGCCCGAGTTGCACTAAAGAGGCTCGAGGTACTTGCAGAGAGCGTTTATCCAGAATCACAGTGCGGATTCCGAGCCAGCAGGTCCACCACTGGTATTCTCCCTTAGACAACTGCAGGAGAAATGCAGGGAACGACAGTCACTCTTTATAGCCTTCATAGATCTCACGAAGGCTTTCGACCTGGTCAGCAGGGACGGCCTCTTCAAGATTCTCCCCAAGATCGGATGTCCAACCAGGCTCCCCAGCATCATCAGATCCTTCCACAAGGACATGAAGGGCACTGTTGTCTTTGATGGCTCCACATCAGACCCCTTTGACATCCGAAGCGGCGTGAAGCAGGGCTGTGTTCTTGCACCAAACTTGTTTGGGATTTTCTTCGCTGTCCTGCTGAAGCAGGCCTTTGGAACTGCAACAGAAGGCATCTATCTCCGGACCAGATCAGATGGAAAGCTCTTCAACCTCTCCAGACTGAGAGCAAAGTCCAAAGTCCAGCTGAAATGTCTTCGTGACTTCCTCTTTGCCGACGATGCAGCTGTCACTACCCACTCTGCCAAAGATCTCCAGCAGCTCATGGATCGTTTTAGCAAGGCCTGCCAAGATTTTGGACTGACGATCAGCCTAAAGAAAACACAGGTCATGGTTCAGGATGTGGACTCACCTCCCTGCATTACAATCTCTGCGCATGAACTGGAGGTTGTCCATGACTTTGTGTACCTTGGCTCAACGATCTCCAACACTCTTTCTCTCGATACTGAGCTAAACAAACGCATCGGTAAAGCAGCTACCACGTTTTCCAGACTCACAGTCTGGTCCAACAAGAAGCTGACAGAACATACCAAGATCCAGGTCTACAGAGCTTGCGTCCTTCTACAGAGTGTGTCCTCACTTCTGTACTGCAGTGAGTCATGGTCTCTCCGCTCACAACAGGAGAGGAAACTGAACGCGTTCCACATGCGCTGCCTCTGGCGCATTCTCGGCATCACCGAGACAAAGGCAGGACAAAGTTCCTATCAACACAGTCCTGGAACGTGCTGGAATTTCTAGCATGTATGCAATGCTGAAACAGAGACGCCTGCGTTGGCTCGGTCATGTCGTGAGAATGGATGATGGCCGGATCCCAAAGGATCTCCTCTATGGAGAACTCGTGCAAGGAAAGCGCCCTACAGGTAGACCACAGCTGTGATACAAGGACATCTGCTAGAGGGATCTGAAGGCCTTAGGGATGGACCTCAACAAGTTGGAAACCCTGGCCTCTGAGCGGCTGTGCAGCATGGCCTTTCCCAGTTTGAAGAGAAACTTTGCCAACATTCTGAGGCAAAGAGGAAGGCCCATAGCCAGGGAGACAGACCAGGGACAGACTGCACTTGCTCCCAGTGTGGAAGGGATTGTCACTACGGGATTGGCCTTTTCAGCCACACTAGATGCTGTTCCAGAACCACCTTTCAGAGCGCGATACCATAGTCTTTCGAGACTGAAGGTTGCCAGTACAAATAGGTTGAGTAGACATGCTTAGGCTTGGGGGAGATGAGGGGAAGCATCCCTGCTTATCTTTCTTATGAGGGGGATACTACTGTTTTTATTTCCTTTATTTACAAAAGCTCGAGCTACTTCTTGTATTGAGGTGCATGAGGAGGGTGCACTTGTTTCTGAGTAATGCTGAGCACAGTATCAATAGCCACATCAGTGTTTGTTAGCTTCAAGCGCAATACAAGAAGTAGCTTGAGATTTTGTAAATAAAGTCAGAAATAAAAACAGTAGCAAATAAATACACAAATATTTTTGTTCCAGATGTTGTTTTATTTTTTGCTTGATATTTTTTGCTTGATAGCAATGGTAGCGAGGGCAGGGAGAAATGGAAGAAACTTCTGAGCTGGAATACTGTCTCTTGTCATTTACAGTTTGAGTTTCTAGGCAAGAACTTCCTGCTTGATGACATCACTTTCGGCTCTGACATCACAGTGATGTCACTTCCTGTTTGATGATGTCATTTCTGGCTATGGCATCACTTCCAGGTTGCTGACATCACTTCTGGTGGCCCCAGACAATTGTCATTCTCAAAAGTGGGTCCCAGGCTTAAAAGGGTGAGAACCACTGCTCTAGACGTCTACCCTGCTGCTTCATCATTCACAGCTCCTCAGTAAACCAAAGGCCTGCTCAGAGTCTGCAACATGGCAGAGGTTGCTCAGGAGTGACTTCATCTACTACCCTGGCCATTTCCCCATTCCAGAGATTAACCAGGTCCTCAGATGAGACACCAGCCTTGGTAGCAAGAATAATCCCCCAGATTCCTCTGGAAACTTTCAGGATCCATTAGCCTCCAGGGTTGGACCATACAGTGCAGTCCCCCTCCTGTGCAAATGTATGAAGCCACAACAAGCCTAAACCTTACCAAGAAGTGACCTGTCCATGATAATGGAGTGATCTTAATCTCCTCCACATCCAGATCTCCCACTCCTTGCTCAGCTGTAAACACCTGAGAGCCCAATTCTATTCTTTCCCTCCCTACACCAATGCAGTGGTGCCAAAATGGCTACCACTGCATCCTGCAGTGGGGGCAGCTGCAGAGGTCTCCTCTTGGTAAGGGAACAACTGTTCCCTTACTCATGGGTAAGTTTCCACTGTGTGGGGGGTCTACTTGGACCTGTGCTAACTAAATAGCTGGTGCAGGTTCACATGGACCTGCACTGCAGGATTGGGTCTAGGAGGGAGGTTAGGATTCAAAGGCCATTCTTTCTCCTTAATGGCCTGTCACCTGGGCCCAGCCACAGCCCCAATGACATGGGTCTCCTCAGGAGTAGGGACCTCCTTGGGATTAGGGGAATGGAGTAAGTACTGCCTGGATCCAGCCCCCAGGCAAAAGGTCTCCTGGGGAGTAGGGCCTGAGATCTCAGGCCAGTCACATGGCTGGAAAGGGTGGGGCTGGCTGGGTCAGCTGCTGACTGCTCATAAGGAGCCTGGCAGCTGTAGGAAGAGGTCACTCCTCCTTGGGCTCCTGCTTAGGGACAGTGACTCGGTATAGCTGCCACCAGCACCAAATCAATCATTGAGGCCCTGGGGAAAGCATCACCCCTCTGCCATAACAGCGCCACTGTTTGAGCTAAGGACTGTGAGTCATGACGTAACAAGGCCCCCCTCATGAATGTCAAACCCTTGACCAAATTAAACCACCTGTCTCAGCCTCTCTTCCAGACTCAACATCTTCCTCAGCTAAGTAAGTTCAAGAGGGCCCTCAGCACACAGGAGAAAGCCCTACTCCCTGGGAGGAGGGGTGGGCCCCAGCCGTGAATATCACATGGCCCTTGATTAGCATGACTCCCTTAAGAGTTCAGCATGATATCATCCAGAACAAAGTTCTGCCTAAGATTGCCAGCTAGAAAATGAAATGAAGTTAGGTTAGATGGCATATATATTGGGGGAGGGGTGACGTTTATAACACCTCACCCTAAGATGAATTGTTGCAGAGGCAGACATGCAACTGAGTAGAAGATTTTAAGTCAGCACCTTGGCCAGCACACTGAGAGAACCAGAGACTGTGTTTAGGTCTGCACCAGATGTGCAGACACCCACATGAAAATGAGCATATCCCACAGAATAACTGCATGTTTGGATGCAAAACCTATTTGAGTTTCCTTATCTGTGAGCTTTTCCCCACTGAATAAGCCAAGTGCATTTTCACTTTTTTTCTGTAAGTTGTAGATCTTTCGCTTGAATGTTGAACATATGGTTGCACAGCTGACATGGTTATCTGATATTCTTGAGTTTGAGTCCTTGGAGAAGGTGAGACAGAGCCCAGTTTCTTGGTGGAGCCCCCCCTTCACCAGAGCTGTCCACTCTTGTTTTCTGCTTTAAATGGCAGCCATGTTCACCCCCAGCAGCAAGAGTGGCCTCTGCTTGATCTTTTGTTCTGTGAATGTGTCTGGGATGGGGGAAGAGGGAAGGGAAGGGGAAGCCTCCTTTCAATGGCCAATGGAACTCCTCCCATCAGTACTTGTCCTCTTCCTCCTTTATATTATTCTATGCACATCTACTCAGAAGCAGTGTTCCGTCTAAGCTGTGCAATGTTTGTGGCCATGCAGCTCAAAGCCCCACACAGCTTCCATCACGGCACTCTGGGAGCTGCCCCCATGCAGCATCACAAAGCCCCTGTAAAAAAATTACAGGGAAGTGAGTCCCATTGTGTTCAGTGGGACTTACTCCCAGGAAAGTGAGTAAAGGATTGCAGCCCAAATAATCAGGAAGGAGGCTTGCGATTTTTCTTGTAAACAACTGTTTCTGCACGCACACTGGTCTCCTTGCTGAAAGTGCCTGCGTTAAACATGTAGCTTCCTTCCATCAAGCAATTATTTTTTCTTTCTCCACTCAATTCACAGAGGGACC
Organism: Tiliqua scincoides; assembly: GCF_035046505.1. Lineage (NCBI taxonomy): Eukaryota > Metazoa > Chordata > Lepidosauria > Squamata > Scincidae > Tiliqua > Tiliqua scincoides. The sequence continues at coordinate 50,001,246 of NC_089824.1, forward strand.
ATCTTCCACAGTATGGCTAAAGGCACAGGAGTGTGTGAGTGTACACATTGTTCCTACATTTACCTAGCATTTGTGCCAGGATCATATCCCCATTTGCACTCTTCTCCCTTACTCTCCTTTGGTTCTGTGCCAGCAAAATGGCTGATGTAGATCCAACGAGTCCTATTTGGGCAGTAGAGGCTTACACCAGGGTAAGGAAACAAAAGATTTCTTATCATAAGGAAACCTCCCCTCCCCCCACCATAAGTTGCAGTGTGTATTCCATTGGTACTGCTGCATCAGCCTCTGCTGTGTCCTTGATTGTCCTGCCACCTTTGGCAATCATCATTACGCAGGGGGAGAGAAGTCATATCTTCCGATAGTGATGAATGATCTAGGTCCTTTTTCAGGATGCAACCTGGCATCCATTAAAATATTAAATTCTTACTGGAACATGCTAAACCTCACATTCAGGTGAGGGAGGGAGACAAAAAGCAGACGTTGGAAAGCCATGTTTATGGCCTGCATGGACACACCATCCAACCCTAGACTCTTTGGGCTGCAAAGAAAGGTTAAGGTTGTGGAAGGCACACCAAACAGAGTGAAATACTAGCTAGCATACTCTCTCATGCATGTTTAGAGTAGCACTAGAGCAGTTCTAAGAGTGACAAGCATGTTAAGTCATCCAGAACAGTCTTTGGACCATAACATCATTCACCTATCTAGCTGTTTGGGAATCCACAGAAATGTAACTGAGCTGTAACTATCTCCAGGGGATTGCGGTTTTTCTCCAGTATTATTATGCAATCACCTATAAGCATTCTTAAAACATTTCCTAACCAATTTAAGATCTTCACCTTATTTGAACTAAAGGCTTTCAATCTTGTCTATGAGCAATATTGAGTCTGTACCTGGCATATAATGCATATGCTGCATTTATCAAAAAGATTAATATTGAAGTTGCAATTTATTTAGCAATTAATGAACTGGACATAGAAGGGGAGCAGAATTAAGATTACTATAGTGATTTTTGTCCTTACAGCTCAATCCTACTTGGCCTGTATACAGTGCGAGATAGGGCGCCAAAAGTAAGCCACTGCAGCCCCAATGAGTCTCCTCAGGAGGTGGCGCAAGTCCAAGGAGAGTGGAGTGGCTTGAAGCCACTCTGTGCTGCTCAGGAGTGGCATAACAGCCAGATCCCAGCCCTGCCTTCCGCTTCCTGCCCGCCTGCCCCTCCGCCCACCCTCTCCTGCCCCAGAATGTTTCCCTCCCACCCAACCTAGAGCCTTGTCTTGGCCAAGCTCAAGGCTCCCTCCACAAGCTGCCATGGAGGCTGAATGCAGCGTCTGTGGGCCAGCGCACCTCTGTGCACTGGCATGGCTTGTTCCCAAGGAGGAGCAAACGTGCTTTATAGCATGTTTGCAATCCTCCTAGGCTGGGATGTCAGTCTAAAATGAGTTGGTTAATTTTGCAGGTTGTATTGCACATCTAGGTTTCTAGAATGAAGAAGGCGGCTTTATAGAACATTTCTACATCTAAGCACAATTTCCCTAGTGATATGTCTCTCTTTAGAGAATAACCTGTCAGCATTAATAAAAATAATACACTGATTTGGTTCTTGTGACCTCAGCATAATAATTTCACTGAAGAAATGGCTTGAGACAGGACAGCAATTCATCAGTGAGTGAATAACCACAAGTTTTAGGTTAGCAAGAACCCAGCCTTAGAAGAATCATAAGAAAAACCCTGCTGAATCAGAACAAAGACCCATTTAGTCCAGCATTCTGTTTCCCACAGTGGTCCACCAGCTGCCTCGGGGAAGCCAAATTCACAAGCAGGACAGAAGGTACATGTCTTTCCCACCACTGCACCCACGCAACTGGTACTAGAGGCATATTGCCGCTGGATCTGACGGTGGCTAGTCCTCATGACCAGTAAGTACTGACTGATAGATCTCCATGAATTTATCCAATCATTGACAGTCCTAGCACCCACCAGTTGTCTGGATCTGGTCTGCCTCACAACTGAATGCTCACTGCTCACAAACTCATATTTCTCAATTACAGTAGCCCTCCTGTATCCACAGACTCAGTTTCCACAGTTTCAGATATCTGCAGATCAAAAAATTTGGAGAAATATTGTCAATGCTCCTACAGTATTAAATTGGAATATAGTCTGCAGGTCATGATGCAGCAATCGTGCTTAAGCTAAGTCTGGGTCCAGTCAGTTCCTGGATGGGAGATTTCCTGGCCACCTTATGTACTCTGTCTTGAGTTGCACAATAGGAAAGAGTGGGATGTGAATGTAACAATGTAAATGGTTTTTATTTTTATTCAACATATTTTTATCCCACTTTTTTCGAAAACACCTACAGTAGATAACAAAGAATTTAAAACAATGATATATAAAACACAAGCTCTAAAAAGTAAATATAGATATCTGCAAAAATAGACCAAAAAAGCTTTAGCCTCCCTTCTCTCCAGAAACCCAAGCAAATAAGATTGTTCTTACTGCCATCAAAAAGCAATTGTTTTTATCTATTTTTTATACATCTAGGTCAGGGGTGTCCAAAGTTTTTGGCAGCAGGGCCACATCATCTCTCTGACACTGTGTCGGGGCCGGGGGGGGGGAGAATAAATTTACATTTAAAATTTGAATAAATTTGCATAAGTTTACATAAACGAATATATTAAAGATGAACTTATATGAATGAATGAAGGTCTTGCAATAGCTCAAGGCCTATAAAAGGCCTTGCACAAAGCAAGGCTGGCCTTTCCTTTGCTGCTCCTACTGCATCACAGACGTGAAACAACAAGCAGTGGAGGGAGCCTTCATCCCACAGCTCACGTGAGAGGTCAAACAATCGCCCTCACACTGAGAGCAGTTGCGTCGGCCAGTGTGGGCTCCAACAAATCTCCAGAGGGCCAGAGGCTCATTTGAGACTGGGTGCTCCCTGAAGGCCGCATTGAGAGGCCTCAAGGGCCGCAAGTGGCCCTAGGGCCGGGGTTTGGGCACCCCTGATCTAGGTCATCAATTCCAATGAAGGGTCCACCAAGACAGTTTACCATCAGTAAAATTAAAACAAGAGAAGGGAAGAAGCTAGCCAGCTGTAGGAAAGGAATCCCACAGTTTGAGTGCCCAAACAGAAAAATCCCTGATCCTAACCATTACCATTATCTGTCTGATGGTGGAGCATCCAGAGCAACGCCTTTGGTGAAGCTCTTAGCATGCATGCAGGTTCATCTGGGAGAAGGCTATCTTTTCTATAGATATCCTGGTTCCAGATTACTTAGGGCTTTAAACATCATATTACTACCTTGAACTGTGTCCAGAAACAATCTAGAAGCCATTAAAGATCTTTCAGCACCAAAGTACTGTGCTCAAAACAGTGAGTCCCAGCTAGTAATAATGCTAATGCATTCTATAGTTAGACCATAGTTGCTATAGCTATACCAGCTATAGTTGCCAAATACTTTTCAAGGGCAGCCTCCCATAAAGCTCATTGCATTAATCTATTGTGCAATGAATGTTGTGCAATTAATCTGTTGTGCAATGTCAGGCTTTGGCATCTCTCAGGCCTTGAATTGTTGTCAGCCAGGATGTGGCAGAGGGGCCTTGATGTCCACGCCCAGTGAATGTAAACAATGTAACTGCAGCACTGTTGCCAGTAATCAGTTACGCCTGTGTTCGGTGGGAGCTATGTGACTTGGGGAGATGTATGCTGAGTCACAATGGTGGAATAGTGCAGTGCACCACTCGGCAGCCAATCAGAGTTGGTCACAAGACTGTCACAAGACTATGAGAGCGCCCTACTCTGATTGGCTGGCCCTAGTATATAAGGGTGCGAGAACAGACACCAAATTTGGGTTGTTGTGGTGGATGTTCTAGGTGAAGTGCTGCTGATTTGTTTTCTGACTTGAACTGCTTATCGTGATTGTGTCTTGCTGTATCCCTGACTTCTGGACTGTTTGACTTACAACTCTTCTGCCTGCTCCTTACCAATACTTGCTTCTGCACTCAACAAGCCTGTGTCTGTGTCTTTGTTTGGGACCGGTTGCTTCCTGTGCTGCCCCACTGCTCTGCCACTGAAATCCTGCCTGACAGTACCATTTGCTTCTCTTGCACACTACTTCCACTGAGAGGGAATAACTAACTCATTCTCCAACTCAGCCTTCCTTTTACCTACCCAGCAGCCTCACTCTTCACAGGGCCAGGATTCCCTTATACCCACTGCAAACATCTTCTTAAATCCCAAGTGGATTTATCCTGATATCTAGAAACCTCCCATCCCCCAAATTGACCTCCCAAACCACTATACAGGTTGAGCTTCATTATTCGTGTGGGTTCCGTTCTAAGCACTGAGGTGGATGGCAAAAAAACTCCCTATAGCAAATAAGTTTAAAAAACAGTTTCTTTGCTCTGGTGATTTAAAAACAGCCTTGCTGACCTTTGTGATGTAACAATCCATCAATCAGCCATCCTCCGTGCTTAGAAAGGTGCTTCACTCAGCCCCTCCCTTCACCAATGCAAAGAGATCACCTTTCTTTCACCTGCTCAGGGGGAAGTGAGGGGTTGCCTGGAGAGAGAAGGATTGATGGATTGTCAGCTGGCTGCCCTCTCTCTCTCTCTCTCTCTCTCTCTCTCTCTCTCTCTCTCTCTCTCTCATTAAGGTGGCTATTGTTAAATTTTTTAAACTGATTTTAAAGGGGTGTATTTTTCCCCTTCTCCAGGGATCAGTACATTCCTTCTCATTTGCAGGGGCCATTCGTGTTGAGTCAAATCTGTGTATAAAAAATCTGTGCATAACAAGGCTGGACCTGTACAATGTTAGTAGTTTCAAGGGTCATAGACACCTCCGTTAGTATCTACAGTGAGACTATAATTGAAGAGGAAATGGCAATGTCAGTGATAAAAATACTGCTTATATTTTCACAGTCCCCATTCCCTGTAAATAATTGTGCACTTCCTCAGTCCCCGGACTTTTTGTGATTCAGGAGGACATGGTGAATATTATTTGGTTTCTGTCATAACTAGAGGTGTTCAAAAATGGTATTATTTACCTTACTCAGCCCATTGTGTTCTGTAAAGATGTAAATCTATCCAACTTACCAGAAACACCGCTAGTCATAACTTTTAAAACTTTCTATATCAACACCAAAACCAAGACAATTTCCTGCCTTCTTCATACCCTCTGATTCCATAGTAGTTCTGGAAAAAGGAGTAGACTTCTGTTCATTATGGAAGTAAAAGTTCTGGAATCCTCAAAATTAGGAATTATTATGAGACTGGCATTATTTATCAATGCCCCCTTCATCACTATCCTCTTTCATTATGTCCTTTTCTAATGTGGAGGGGGGGGGGATTGAGAAATACAGTTAATGCAGTTATCTCACAGTAATGACTGTGATTTAGGGCCCAGTCCTATCCAATTTTCCAGCACTGATGCAACCATACTAGTGGGGTGTTTGCTACATCCTGTAGTGGAGAGCCAGTCACAGAGGACTCCTCAAGGTAAGGGAACATTTCTTCCCTTACCTTTGGGCTGCGTAGGGGCTGCATCGACCCTGGAAAATTGGATAGAATTGGGCCCTCAGGTCACAAGAGATCATTCACAAACTAATGTGTGTTAGTTATGCACATGCAACACATACAGTGTTCCATATTGCACTCCTTAGTTCTGCTTGTGGTATCCCATGACCAAAAGACCATTGCTTCTAGAATACAAATAAGTGCACTGTTGCTTAACTGTCAGATTAATCTCAATGAATATATACATCATTGTCTTTAAGTATCAGAGTTGTTCTTGCTAAATTTAACCTAATTGGTTAATATAATTGTAATATCCATGTAGATGGTGACTCATATGCTTTGTCATGTTTTGATAATGTTGAATGCCATATTTGTTCAACTAATCACAACAATATATTATTGAATTTCGACATCCTGCTTCATTTCTAACACATATTGATTTTGTAAATGGTACACATCCCTAAAATTAGATACCACAGTGCATTAAATTATAATTTCTCTTCTACTGTGAAATGTTTATCATTTTGATTTTAGATATACTTGTACCTAACAACACGAATAGATTAAATAGATGATTGCTTTCCAATGCAGACTAATTAGCTGACCGTGACAAAGGAATCTGGTGAATTTTCTTTGGAGGATTGAATATAAATGAAATTATATTTGTCACCAATTTAACTTGTATTATGCATCTACATTCTGTTTTTCATTTGGTTCTAATCCACACATGGGGGATATTATGATATTTTTCTGATTTTTCTTCAATAGATTTGTAATATTGCCATGTGAGATGTATTTTTTTCTCCAACCCACTTAGCAAGTACTCTGTAAAGGAACTAACAGCCCAATCCTGAGCTGCCCGGTGTGTGGGGCTGCAGCGGTGCCGAAAATGCCTGCTGCTGCATCCCGCAAGCTCCAGGCAGCCGCTGCCTCCTCCTCGGGAGAAGGGGACTTTTTCTCCGACCCACTTAGCAAGTACTCTGTAAAGGAACTAACAGCCCAATCCTGAGCTGCCCGGTGCGTGGGGCTGGAGCGGTGCCGAAAATGCCTGCTGCTGCATCCCGCAAGCTCCAGGCAGCCGCTGCCTCCTCCTCGGGAGAAGGGGACTTTTGTCCCCTTCCCCCAGGTAAACCCCCACAATGGGGCTACTCAATTCTACAACGACCCAAAAGTTGGCGTAGAATGAAGAGCTTCCATATCGGGCGATCAGCCCCACACAGAAGCTCTGGATCTGGTGGAGCAAAGCTCCACCAGTCCTGCCTCCCTCCTCCCGGCACGCCTCTTCCCCTCCCCCTCACCCCTCACCCCACCCCAGAATGCCTCCTCTTCACCTCTCCCCACACCCCTACCTTTCTCTCCAGTGCGCAGTGGTCCACATGACCACTGAGCAGCAGAGCTCTAGTGCTCCACCGGCGCTAGGGCCCACAAGCATGCCTTACAGCACTTTTGTAACAGTGCATGCTAGCAGTGAGCTGGCGCACAGAGACTAGGATCGGGCCCTAAATTCTGTGTCTGTTTTCATAATTCTCTAGAATTTTGTAGTTTTTTCAACAGTTACAACATGTGCTGCAGGACTAATAAAGAGTCACTGTTTTGCTACTGTTTAACCCCATGATTAATTGTTAGATTTTTCTTCCCAGTTGCTCTCATCTTTTGTTCCAAAAGGTTTGTGCTTAAGTGGAAGTTTTAATGCCGTAACATTATTTACAGAAGATTTCATGTCTTGCATTTACTCTCTGTGCACATGTAAACTTGGCATGTATTGTAGAGCATCTCAGCGAACATTTTTGCAATTTACTAAAAACTGTACAAGCTGTTTAATTTCTGTAATAAAAATTAAGAAATATGTACTCTTATGACCCAGTCACAGTGGAGGTAAGTTTGCACTGGTGGACGGCTGCCGGCGAAGGCATTTGAGGAGGTTGTTTTGGGGGTGTTCCGAGGTGGGGAAGGGCAGGCAGCAGGTGGACCCGTGGGCAGGGCAGGCCAGGCCCAGAAGGGGGATGGGACCAACCTCTGGCACTTAGGTCTGAACCTAACTCCCTTTACCCTTACACCACAGTCACCTCCAACCCTGCGCTGGATACAGTGCAGGCCAGCTGGCCAGCCTGTTCCAACATAGGTTAGGATTGGGTTGCATGTCTGTTCAATGACAATACAATGACACTGAAATGGCCACTGCTATATCCCACGGGACCAGGGAAGCAGTCGTAGGTCTCCCCAAGGTAAGGGAACATTTGTTCCCTTACCTCATATTGAGTCGTTGCAGCCTCTATATATCTGCTTGGCTATATACCAGCTCAATCGCTGGCTCAGAGCCAAATAGCCCTGTGTAGGGCTTTCTGGTCCAGGACGGGGAATAGGATCTGGTGTTAGCCTCTGCTGCCCTTGCTCCCCCCTCCTACCTGAACTGCCTTCCTCACTGTCCTCTGACTGCCCAGTTTTGTCCCTTCTGCCTTCCCCCTGCCCTCTCTCCACCCTGGTACACCCCTGCACTGCTTGGCAGCATACTTACTGCCAATGGCTCCCAAGGCTCCTCCGACGAGTGTGGAGACCTCGCACCCACTTGGGCTCTCCTTGCACCAGTACCTCCCTCCTTCTGGCTGCTGTGAAGTGCCTTACAGCTCCCAAGCAGAGCTCAGGAGACCGTAGCTAGCTCAGGGTGGGATTGGGCCATTGGTTGTAAGAGATGGTCTAAAATTTACAAAATCTTTTTAGAATTGGAAGATGCTAAACATAATGTTAAGTGGGGGGGGGGGGAGCTTGAATAGGACATCCACTAAGGAAGATTCATTGTAGGAATCTTCTGGAGGAAAAATCCATTATGGGGTACAAGCCATGATGTGTATGCGCAACCTCCTGATTTTAAGAATGGGTTAAGTCAGAATGCCAGATGTAGGGGAGAGCACCAGGACGAGGTCTCTTGTTATCTGGTGTGCTCCCTGGGGCATTTGGTGGGCCGCTGTGAGATACAGGAAGCTGGACTAGATGGGCCTATGGCCTGATCCAGTGGGGCTGTTCTTATGTTCTTATGTTCTTATTGTATATTGTAAGACAGAGCATAACTTTTCTCTTTACATCAATCCAAGAGAAAATGTCTTTAAATAATTGCCGTGGTGGGCGCAATAACATCTACTAGGCAATGTAAAATCGTATTTTATTATTTAGTAATAATTATTTTATTATTCATTTGGTGGCATTGTTAACATGTCGCAATATGTTGAGAAACAAATTGGAACCATACAAAAAATTATTTCCTTGTTCATTATCCTGTTCAGATTTCTTAAAAGATGGGGCAAATATAGAGTATTAAGATCTGGTCTGTAACTAATTAACGGCTGCTAAACTATTATTGACAACGAACTGTAAAAGATAGATTTCAGGTAATGTTGGGACACCAGTCAATTAACCACTCAAATATTGACAATTGTCTCATCAATTGTCTGTTTATTATTGACAATATTTGACTGTGTCAAATATTCTATGAAGTCGAGAATGCCCTTATGTAGGTGTCAGTCTACCTTTTTCATTGCATTGTGAGCCTTCTTCAGATATTCCTTCCTCATAGAAATGAATGCATAGATGGGAAGATTGGGTCAATCCCTGCTGAACCTACTCTTGATTTCCACACATTCCTGTATGAATGATCTGTGACATGGAAAAAGAGATGGTATGGGTCACACGTATGGAAATCTATGCATGTTTTGATATATGTACATAGTCTCTATATGCACAGGACTTTGAAATTCTTAGAGATCAATGGCAGAGCCAATGGATATTACCCCAGACCTCCCTTCATATGTTCATTTCTACTGAAATGAGCACCTGAAGATGACTAGTGTATCCATTGATAGCAAAGGCTGGAACGAAGTCTCCTTGGTTGGTTTTTCTCTCTCTCCCTCCCTCTCCTCTTTCCCTAGGGCTGACCCACCTCCTTCCAGCACCAAATGCTACGCTCTGCTTTTCTAACTCTTGGGATTAAAAAAAAAGAAGAAGAGTGGGATGGAGCACAATACACTCCATGTATTGTGTTGAGGAGAGTGGGCAGAGAAGGAGCAATGGAGGCAAATGGGCACACCCTCTGTCAGCTTATTACTTTGGGGTAAGCCCACTGCTGCTATGGTTACCTGTGGGAGCACAGGGAAACCACTGTGGGCAGGTGGGCCGTGGGAGGGATGATGCAGGGAGGACAGGAAGCAGAACAGGGGAGGGAAGGGTGAATCCAGGTGACAGCAACTTGCTACAGGATCCTCTCCCCATCTCCTTTCCTTTACTCGCCTTGGACTTATGCCAGCAAAATAGCTGGTTTAGCTCTAAGGAGATGCATTTGGATAAGAGAGTCCCTGAGATAAGGGAACCAAAGTTCCCTTACCTTGAGGAAGCCTCTGGGACAAATCTTTTACTGCAGGATACAGGATGCACTCCGTTGGCACATCTGTATTGGTGCTAGGAGAGTTATGATCGGGCCCTTAGATCTCTGTCTTGCCTTCAGTTCTGCTAAGTTAATGCTGTAAACACATTACCATTTTTTTGACCACATTTGCCTGGTCAATTGAGGAAGAATGTTTAGACCAGTCAGATAGGCTTCAAAGAGTGTTGAACAAAATGAATATGAATAAAAAGATAAATATTTTTATTTATAATGATAAAAAGTGTGATAAAGGACTCTAATGTGACATCTTTGATATTCGAATGTGATAAAAAGCTCCAAACCTCTTTGGAGACTCTTTGGAGACCTTTTTCTATTTTCTAGAATGTTTTGAAGGAGTGGTATAAAGACCATGTTTTTGTTATTTATGTCACTTAAAACTATTAAAATATATTGACAGGTTCTTGATGTACGGTTCTTGCTGTTAAGTTATAGGAAAGCTTAATTTAAAATGTTAAGATTGAAAACCAGCACAACCGTATGCCAATTTTTCTTTCTTACAGAGGTATGGGGGGAGTTTTCTTGACAGGGCAGATGTGACTGACTTTGACCCACTTACCTGAGATTAAATAGTGCTTTAGCAGTTGCAGTACAAACCAGTGTGCTACTGTAGCTGAAGTAGATCCGCAGAAGTTTAGCGCCCATCATACTAGTGCAAATGCATACCAGCTTTTATATGCTTAAAACCATTTGACACGAGTTGGACACGACTCAGTTGGACACGAGCCCATGTAAGCAGGCAGTGGAATGTAACTTTAAAGAACATTTTATTTATTGAGACAGCTATAAAGCCACACTTGCCAAGGAAGTGTGCTTGTTTAGCAGAGTTCAAGAGTAATCCACACCTTGATTCTCCTCCTTTCTTGTTAATTGAGGAGGGTAGAGAGATTTATGTGTTCTGTCCTGTTGGAATACAGAAGAGCAACAAGGTTGGTTTTAAGAAGGCTATTTTCTCTAACTGTAACAAACAGTCAGGTTGAAAAGACCATCTAGCAGTGTTACTCTCTCCTTGTTGAATGTTTTTGTGTATTATTTTTAAAACGTTATATAGTGAGAACTTGAACTTCATCATAAAAAAACATGTTTTATCATCATTTAATACTGCTGCTCTTCTTCAGGCATGCAAACCTGAACTAATGTTTAAAAAGACAAAAATGCTGCTTTTTCTTTCTTCTGCTAGGCTTTTAATCACTGCTAATGTAGATACAGGTTGTTGACAAAAGAGCTTTATTTAAACGAGCTATAAAATCTTTAACAACAATCCTCGGTGGAACAGATTTGACAATAAAGAAATATCTTTTTACCTAGGCACTTGGAGTCGTGGAGTAGTATTAAAAGATAAATATTAACTAGATTTTGCTTCATAATTCTGCCAATCTTGCATTGCCAAAACCTGCACAGTTGTTTTGTCATTGTTTGAGTTGTAACAATGAATGGTACTGATACGGCTTACATGGTTTACTTAGTATGCAACATCACATTGCATTATTAAATTAATATGGTACGTGTTGGATTGTCTGATATGTTTAATTATCATTTGGAAAAGAAAGAGCAGATTTAGAAAACCTACATTTTCTGCAAGGCCTTTGTCTTCACCCCTTCCTCAACTGAAATCCAGTTTAAGTATACATAACTGGATTTGCTCACATTCATTCCCAAGCACTGTTGTCTCTCCCTCCCCCCCTCCCCCCTTTTCAGTGTGTCAGCATTCTGGGGGCAAGAAGCTGCCTTTTTTCTTGCTTAGGAAACTTTGTAAATAATAATAATAATAATGTTCAGTATTAACTTAGTTTACTGAAAGGTTATAAAAATAGAAAACATGCACATGATCCAGGGAGCCATTTATGTGAACTGAACAAGAGCTGGTGTTCTCAGAGGGATTTTATAACTGTTTTCCTTTGAACAGAAGCCACCCTCCATGCTGCATGGCATTATTTTTCGAGCTCCCCCCAGACTCCACGCAGCAGGAGAGGAGCAACAGGGAGTATTGTTAACCAAACACAAATCTAACTGCCCAATCCTATGTCCCACTATTTGTGCCAATGCTGCTTCCCTGGTGGAGTACACGCACTGTATCCAGTGGGGGGGGGGAGCTGATCAGGAGGCCTGACAGGCCCCAATGGCCAGTGGGGGCCAGACTCACACCAGCTGTATATCTGGCATTTGTCCAAGGATGAAAAATGGGGGTTAGGATCTGGTATGTGCATTTGCCACCAAGATTCTCTCCCTCTGCCCTCACTGCTAACTTGCCAGGACCTACAGAGCCCCATGGAGTTGCTGCCACAAGTGCCACACCACTGTCTGTAGCAGTGGCCTGGCGGCGCACAAACACTGTTTACTTACTTACTGTGTTTGTATCCCACTTTTCTCCCTGGAGGGACCCAAAGCAACTTACAACAATAAATAAAAATACAAAGAGATAAACACAGTTAAAAACACAAAACTGTTTTAATTTAAACAGTTTAACACTAAATTAAAATTAGATTAAAAACACTTCACAATATGCAACATCTTAAAAAACAGCCACCAGACATTGAAAGAATTAAAAGAGCAACAGCAACAATTTTATAAAAGCCCCAAGCCTGTGAAAACCAGATGTTTAAAAGACTGAGAACTCAGAAGGCTTGTCTAAAAAGAAATATCTTCATGCCAGAAAGTTTCCAGGAAGGGAGCAGTTTGTAAATCAAGGGGGAAGGATTTCCATAATGTTGGTGCCACTACTGGGAAGGCCCTATTTGACTAGTTCCAGCAGCACAAGGTCTCAAAAGCACAAGGCTGCAATCTTGCACACAGTTACCTAGCAGTAAGTCTCATTAAATTCAGTAGTATTTGCTTCTGAGTAGAAACGCATAGGTTTGCACTGTTGATGGTCTTTGGACATGGTTGTGGGCCGGATCTGGTATACTGAGAAAATCTTGGGTGTAGTGGCAGCATTCCACTCCACCCCATTCCACCTTACCATTCCACCCCATTGCCTCCCATCTTCACCCCAGTCTCTGCAGCTGCTTCCCCTGGAAATCGGGGCATAGAGCCTTCTGGGGAGATTGGCAGCTGAAGTGGCTGCCTGGTGTGAGTTTCCGCACAGATTGGACAGGCAACAGGGTTGAATGGTAAAGCTTCATTGCTGCCATGCTGCACCCAAAATGATTTTCTTGGCGAACCACGGGCCATTGTTCGGAGGCTCCTGTTCTAGTGCATGGTGCATTGGGCAAGGGTAGTAGTGCATGATTCTCTGGAAACTTGTGGCCCAAAGTACTGGAATGTGACCCCTGCTTCTCATGACAACACTTGACAATGCAAAATCACTGTGGAGTTACTGACCCACCATTTCAGTTTACATTTTTGTTTATTTGAAACATACACCCGACTTTTTCCACAATTTGTAGCATGAGGTAGCTTACACTATCTTAAAAGTGTCTAAAAAAACAATATAAAACACACCAAAATGAACAATGACATTTTAACAAAAGCAAAAACAAAAACTCAGCTACATGATTTCCCCCTCCCCAGTATGGTCAAATAAATAGTTTATCATTATATTAGAATCCATAATCTACAAAGTTTGCATTAGTTAAACAGCAGCACTGCCCCATTATCACATGGAAAAAAATGGAAATTGAGGACATTCAAAAGCAATTTGTGATATGTCATATTGGTCTGCCGTTCAAACACAAAAATCCCCCTGGATGTATGCAATCCACCTTCTGAAGATAAATAGTGCTAATGAGCTAAATTTAATTCAGTATAAAATACAGTCATCTTCAACCATTTTCCATGTGACAGTTCCACTGAACAAGGAATGAAAATTGCAGACTTTAATTCTGAATTGGACTGTTGATAGGATGTTTTATATTTTTTTCCTTGTTTGATTGCCTTTTTATAATAAACATGGTTACTGGATATAAAAGCCAAATTCAAGCAAAAAAAATGTTACTATTTTAATGTATTTGGAGCATTTTGAACATGGTAAAACACTACAAAAATGCTAAATATTATTCCATATTATACCTCTTTTCATGATAGTAAATTTGTTTAGATTTTTGAACTGAGGTTCAAGGAAACTGAGTGTTTCCTTCATTGTGTTGTGTAGTATTGTGAAGAAGCCATTAATTTTGATATTGATTCTAAGTAAGTCTATGAATTTTACTAATTTATCTACCTTTAGTGTGATGGAAACAATTTGAAAACCTAACTTAAGCTGCAGTTCTATACAGATGTACCTGTGAGTAGGCCCTGTCAAACATTGTGGGGGAGGGGGAGCGTACTGTTGAATAGATGTGCATACAATTGCACTGTTGGGCATGGTGCAAAGTACTAGCCCCCGAAGAATGGTTCCTTTCTCTGATGTAAAGTCACTTTTGTTCATGCACTAGTTGTGGTATTGACCTCAACAGGCTGGAAGATTTCCAAAGAAGCATTATATCATTGTTTTAATCTGCCTGACAAGCATGCTCCAAAAGGTCATGTACTGACAATAGTGATTGACATTTTACTGAAACTATTGTGGCATGACTAAACAAAGCAGTTTTTTTTAAAAAAACAACAAACTATTTGATATAGGTTGTTTAATTTGTTGTTTTTTAAAATTACTCTTGTTTTCCTAAAATAAACAAATGTGACCAAGATTCAAAGAGATACTGTAGTATACCTGAGGACGTGGGCATGTCCAGTGGAATTTTTGACTTTTTTCCTCTTGAACATATACAAATGCGGGATAATAAAACTACTTTTGAAAGTTCCCTCTGTTTCCTATCTCATATATGTTTCAAAAGTTCACTCTTTTTCATATCTCATGAGGTGTGGGAGTGTGATGGGGAGGTTTTGTTTAAGAAATACAAGTTTGAAATCTACCTGGGCAGGTGGACCTCGTGATGCCACTCTTGCAATTGCAGCCTCATATACTTTCATATGTTTTAAATATTAGTATTACAAACACCGACTTCCTCTGTGGGTTGTTTTTGGATGTAAATATCAGGCTCTACACCTGCATGCAAAACTGCTATGTCAGATTTTAGAATTATTTTGCCAATAGTCAAATAGTCAAACATGATAGTGCCAAAACAAATTCATAAACAGTACATCTGTAACTGCTGTTAAATTACAAATGTATTTAATATTCTTTTTCAGTTTGAATTTTTTATATTTTGAAATATTTATGAGGGGAAAATCCCCCATCTGTTATCTCCTTTATATTGAAATTTTCCTGCATGCTTGTATGAGTGTGTGTGAGCAGATATATAGATATAGCAGTGTCACTTTCAGCTGCTGCCTTAACCGCAATTTTGTGCAGTTAGATGCTTTCATGTCACATGGTTATAGCTAGGTAGATTAATAGGGAGTTCTGTCTGGAAATTTCTTTCCTGTTATTGTTCTCCCTCAGCTGCTGATGGTGAAGTTAATTCTCTTTAGTTTTGTCATGCTCTGAAGCACACATTGCCAAACTATGATAAGCTTTACAAGGAAAAATGAGCCACAGTGTCCATCAAAGTCTTAAACTTGCATTTTAAACTTTAGCCTGACCTGATGTGCCATTCAAAATGCTTCAAAAGATTATTTTTTTAAGAAAGGTTCAATATGTCCCGAGGCTATCGGTTTTGAGTTAAACTGGGTGAAGTAGAAATATTTTACTCATCAGCTTTGCAGTCACAGAGTTTGCCTCAGCTAGAACAAAACTGCTGAGGCATTTAGAGAAAATTAACCCCCCATCCTGGCAGCCAGATGTGACTGGTTTCTGATGAATGCACATGAGTGGGCTGAAAAATCAAGAGACTGTGAAATTCCTGTCAGGTCCGTACAGTGCAGAATGGGCTATTGACTGCTTTCTATATTTCCCTCCATCATTCTTCTTGAACACTGCCATTAATTTCCTCTCCCACTCTGACTTATTTTTTCCCCTTTCCTCTTTTAGCTCTCTCGGCTGCAAAGCAAGATGCACAGGGTATTGCTGGAGTGCTTCAAACTGCGAGGCCTCCATAGCCAAGCTGGGCTGGCGAAGTTCCAGGCAGCCTCTCATGAGGATGTTCAGAAAATATTAGCTGTGCAGGTAGGTGATTGCAGGGAAGTAGGAAAGATCATTCTGATCTAGATTGAAAAGCAAATGATGGGTAGTGTGATGAAGCATTAAAACCATATCCCATCAGAGTTTTGTAAATTTTTAACCTCTTTAATAAACTGGAATTGCATGAAGGATGAATCCAGTAGGTTAGTACACGTGCAATCGATGGATTTTTTTCAAGAGGAACTTGCAATTTATTCTCAAAAACATTTTAAAAGATTATTATTATAAATACATTTATTTTTTACTGTTGGAACAAGTAAATGTATTCCCAGAGCTGATAAAATATTTTAGAACATGCTACAGAGCATTCCTTTCTTCACATGATATTGTTGCTGCAAATGAAACCGCAGATATTTCACGTCTGATTTCTGTAGCACAGAGTACGTGTTTAGCTAAAGACCATAGATTCATTTAGGCTCCAAATGAGAATCTGTAACAAATAGCACTTGCTTACAAGTTTAACTAAGATTATCACATGCTCACTGGATTTCGGTGTAAAATAATTCCTGTTTGATTGTTCAGGTATGTATATGTATTTATGATTGTGTAGGATGGCACAAATACCCTATTCTTATATCTCGGAAAACCGTAATATTTCTATAAAACGACAACACCTGCCCTCAGTAACATTAATTGTCATTCCCAAATGTTGTGGAAGAAATTTCAGTTTTTTTAAAAAAAATGACATCAGAGAAATTAGAAAATATTTATTCATTTAAAATACTTATACTCTGGTGGCTCCCAGGATATTCTCCTAGGAAATACCAATGTTATAGACACAGGGGCCAATCTGCTCACTAACCCCTGATAAATGGGCAAAGAGGCACCTTTTAAACTGCTGGCTTTCTTTAGCAAAAGCAAAACTGTTCCTATTTAGCATAGCATCTTTTCCTATGGCTGCTGCTGTCTGATTTGAGTTTATTTTAAGATTGTGAGCCCCTTTAAGAAAAGTAAACATTTTCTAATTTCTTTGCTATGTAACCTGCTTTGTGAACTTTTTGTTGAAAAAAAGTATAAAAATAGTAATAAATAATAATCTGATTAAACCAACTCTATTCACACATTTCAATCCAGCCATGAACATTTCATATTAACATCCAAGCAACCATACAAATAAGCAACATCAGTGTCCAAGCTATATGCAATACTCACAGCCCAATCCTATCCCCTGATATTATTATTATTATTATTATTATTATTATTATTATTATTATTATTATTATTATTATTATTATTATTATTATTAACAGTATTTATATACCGCTTTTCAACTAAAAGTTCACAAAGCAGTTTACAGAGAAAAATCAAATAACTAAATGGCTCCCTGTCCCAAAAGGGCTCACAATCTAAAAAATGCAAATGAATACCAGCAGACAGCCACTAGAACAGACAGTGCTGGGGTGAGGTGGGCCAGTTACTCTCCCCTTGCTAAAAAAGGGAGCACCCACTTGAAAAAGTGCCTCTTACCCAATTAGCAGGGGACTTACCCAGATTATGCAGTTACAACAAGAGAGCATATACTGCATACTATGGGCTAGACAGCCCTGAAGAGGTAAGTAAAAAAACATTTTTTGTTACCTCCCCATAGGTCGCCTAGGGTCCAATCCTATCCAACTTTCCAGTGCTGATGTAGCCATCCCAACAGGGCATGTGCTGCATCCTGCAGTGGAAAGGCATGGGTCTTCTCAGACCTACTCCAGCTCTTTGGCTGGTGTACATATGAGGAGATTTGGGGGTGGGGAGACTTGGGGACACTTGTGTGTGGTTACCACTGTGGTTACCCACTTCAATCTGGCCTAGTCCGTACCCCTATCCACCTCCAACCCTCCCCCAATCTTTCCCCACCACAAATTCACCTTTAGCAGTGGCTATTCTGCTGCCTGATGTTGCCTGCATGAGATTTCTGGGACTTTGTACTGCCAGCAGTGGAGCACAGAACAGCAGAGCACTTGCTGCACCAGCTGCCCATGCCTTATGGGGGCAGATTGCAAGATCCACCAGCATAAAGTCTGGATAGGATTGGGTCCTTGGTTGTGTGTAGTTTTTCTCTAATAAAAAAAAATTGCTACTTTCTCTTCATCTGAGGAGTTCCAAAGGTATGGCAACTAGTCTCTTTTTCTCTACAGAGAAAATGGCTGGATATCAAAAAATCCATCTGGGGGAAAGGATTAAGCCCCTTTTCTGGGTCTTCTACTGCAGATTGCAGTCTTTGAAGCCAAAATGTTCTTAAAAGTGCAAAGAGGGACACCAGTTGACTGAGCATCACATATTGTTTGGCCCAAATTCTTAAGAGAGAGTAAGCAAATCCATTTCCACCAAAAAAATGCTCCTTCTGGTTTCCTAAGGAAACTGGAAGTGACATTTTATGCCATATAAGGCATTCTGAGGCCCAGGGAAGTAGCTTTTTTTGGGGCCTAAATGGCCATTCTGAAGCCCACAGAGGTAGCAGTCAAATGTGCACTGCCTCTGTGTGCTTCAGAAAGCCCTCCAAATACACATCACCAAACGTGGTGTTCAGAAAAGCCCACCCCTTCCTATCATCTCACCCACCAGAACTCCGTAACAGCAGACGCTTTGGAGAGGCAGTTCCAGTTGCTGATGTGGCCCCCTCCCATGGATTTAATTATCCGCAGAAAGCCCTCCAAAGGTGATTGGAAAAGCAGTCTCCAGAGGGCTCAGATGGGGCCAAGTTTGGCTCAACGCGAGTCCGGAGACCAGTGTTGAGCCAGATCTGCGGATACACAATCTGTGGATATGGAGGCCCCACCTATAGTCTAGAATCTGGAATAGATCCAGATGAAAATATGTATGCATAGAGACACTTAAAGGACTATATGTGTTTCTGCAGGTATGAAATTAACTTCACTTAGACATACTCAATTAGTGGCATTAATTTTGTAGCTATCATTTTTGATAGCTACACAAGTGAATGTGGGTATGTGTCAACTCATGAAAAAGAGCAATAGAAGACACATTTTGGTGGCAAAATATAAAATATATAGAATTAAGATGGGCAGAATGACTATTGCTCCCTGCAATTATCCATGTGGTATACTGGCTAGAACACCAGGTTAGGAGCAGGAAGACCTGGCTTCCTTTCTTGCCATGAAGCTCACTCGGTGGCCTTGGACAAGTCACCATTTCTTAGTCTGATTGATTTCATACAGTTGTTTTGATGAGCAAAATGGTTGTGAGGCATGAAAGCTGCTCTGAGTGTGGCTTGAGGAGCTTACTTTGAGGTACACACTTGCAATAGGCTCAACTACCCAATAGGTCACGGCACACACCACAAGGAGGCATTTGAAAAAAGATGGAAGAGTAGGTGATTTACACCTATGGATTGTGCTTCTATTTAGTTCTTTCTCCCCAAAAGTCATGTTTTCTGTTGTCTGAAAAGAGACAAATGAAACATAGAGAAAGCTCAGGATAACAATGATTTGGTGATGACATGATGTAAATACCATGTAAAAAGTGAGCGATGGAAGTGTACCAATTCCAGAGTAAGCACCTAGTGTGGAAGTAAGCACCCCTCTGTGTTGTGTTCCCCAAACATGTACCGTGTTGTTTTGTTTTTGCATTGGATGTTCAAAATTGTGTTATAACTCCACCCTGGATAGGAGGAAGCAAATAATAAGTTAGCAGCTCACCTTCTGTAATTACAATAACTTAAGGGGGGGGGGCAGATTCCCCTGGCTTATTGCTTTTAAAGTTATTGCCACAGATGTCACTTGCTGTCTAATAACCCATACTGGCGTATGTGCCCAGAGTTAGTGCCCTAGGAATGTAAAATCAGAAATATGCACCTAGAAAATGGAACTAGTGTTCACCTGGCTTTTCAACAGCCCTTTCATTTATGGTTTCCACCTTATTTGTCAAGCGGTCGTCAATTTAACTGCATTTTTTCTCTCTGCTGTTCTTACACAGGTGGATTATGATGGCCCTCAAAGTGGGATTTTCTTGAAAATCTGTGCATTCCCTCTTTCATAACTCTCTCTGGGTTAAATTATTGCAATATGTACTGATTTTGCTCAGTTGTATCTTTTTGACCTACTGATTTTATTTTAGCAGTCTGGCTGCTTTACTCTCATGTTCAGACATATGGAATTAGGCAGCATAGATATTTAGTAGCATTCAGGGGACTTTGGCAGCAGTATTTTATTAGTGTGGTTATATATAGTTTACAGGTTATTGTTTAAAGTAATTGCTTGAAAAGTTGAAGATGATATTTCAGCACAATGAAAACAATTCCATTTTATATATTTTAATTCATAGATTTACTAAAATTATAAATCAGATAATGTAGTCAGTTTCTGTTAAAAGAAGTTGATGAAATCCTACATATACATTTGACAGATTTCATTGTTCAGGATTCCTTTGATTTAGGTTCCAATCCTAAACTCACCCAGCTCTGGTGCTAATCTTTAGCTTCAGCGCTGGGTGCCATAAATGTGCCATAAAGCATGTTTACACCACCCAGTAAGCAGGGAGCACTGGTGCTGAGCCTGCGCCAGTCAGGCACCAGGCCCAGCACCGACAAGAGGAGGACACACCGTCGCCGGGGGTATATGAGACCGCCAGGTGGCAGTGCAGCCTCTGGGGGGGGGTAAGGGAGAGTGGGTGGGGAGCAGGAACTGGGGTGGAAAGGGCGTGGGACAGGTGGAGCTCTGCTCTGCCAGATCCTGAAATTCCTGTTGGACTGGAAGACCAAACACGGAGTCTCTCAAGTCTGCACTGGCAAACTAGCCAGCAAACTTGAGAAGCCCCATTGCAGGGAAAGTCTCCTTTTCCCAAGGGGATTCCCAGCAGTTTCCCAGCACCCACTGAATACAGCAGTAGCTGCTTTGTCACCACTGCTCCAGCAGGTGCCGGGAAGCTCAGGATTGGGCTGCCCCTACATTGAATACTTCTGATCAGAGACCTTGACCCAAACCCTAACCAACTTTCCAGCACTGACGTAGCTGTGCCAATGGGGCATGTGCTGCATCCTGGTGTTGGACGGCAGTCACGGAGGCCTCCTCAAGGTAAGGGAATGTTTGTTCTTTACATCAGAGCTGCATTGCCTGTATTACCTTGGTGCAGGAAAGTTGGTTAGGATTGTGCCCTTTGATTATTTTAAAAGCTGCCACCAAAATCAGGAATGACTTCTATTAGGCAGGAGGTCTGGCTCAGTTGGTAGAGCTACCGCCTTGTATGCCTGAAGAGCTGATGCTGCCAATTCAAAATAACTGGAAGTATCCAGGAACTGACAACACGCTGATATACTGATGAGCTGACCCTCGGTGACAGAGAGGAGTTGCTGTCAAGTGGAGTGTGGGAGGCGAAGCGGCCAGAGAGAGTCCAGTCCGGGAAGGAATCCAGCTGGAAAGAGGAGTTCTATGAAAGATTAGAACTGTTCAATTGTAAAAATCCCTCCTGGGGTTTAGAACAGCCTGCCTATGTAAACCGCCTTGGATTAAAGTCTGAGGAGAAATCTGATGACCAAGAAAGGCAGTATATAAATACCTCCTGGATGATGATGATGATGATGATGATGATGATGATGATGATGATGATGATGATGATGCCGCCGCCGCCAGCAGAGGCAGGTTCCAGTCTCTTGGATAGATTTTTGTCTCAAATTGAGGATTTCAGAAGGTCTGGAGAGGATTCAAAATGGACTTGAGTTGGGGCTTAGGCATCCTGCATGCCGGTAGCATAATCAATATATGCTATAGAGACAGCCAAGCAGGCTATGTTTTGCACAGTGCAGATAGACGTGAGCCTTTCAGGAATGTGATTTCTACCACATAAGTCAGAATCTGTTTGCAGCCCCTGTATGCAGGGTGCTCACATGTATGCAATAACATTGGATTTATGGCTCTTTTGAACATGGGACCGTATTTCTCATAGTCCCATGTACATACAGTAGCAGCAAGTGGCTCTGAGCACCCTGTGGGATGGAGTCACCCCTCTCAGCATCCCTAGCTAGATGGATCTGTGAGTACAGCAGTAGTGACAAAGAGGACACAATTTGAACTGCGCTGAATTAAGCCTGTTTAATGGTATAAATATAGAAAATTCCACCTTCAATTACAAAAGAATCTTGGTAGCATCTGCTGTTGCTAGTATTAGACAATATGATGCAAATATAACAGTTTGATGCAATATATTACAGAGAAAACTCAATACTCTGATAGGCAGGAGCTACAAGTATTCCAAAATAGTTACCATTAAAGTAGTTTATTGCAGCTAAGGCCACCCTTGATTTCCTTGGCTATTGGTCCTGTCCCTTATTTCCATGAGTAAAGAAAAAATGTTGTTTCATTCATGTTTCATTAAATTCTTACTCCATTAAAACACCATTGTGACATTCTTGCAATGTGAATTGCAAGAGTTGGCATAAATGGAACAGCTAACTTGGTTGAATGTCTTTGATATTTCAGTATATCATCCTGGTGGTGCTCTACAAGCAAGGCATTGCTTTGTTCAACACTTTTGAAGAACTTTGTTTTGTCTTTTGAAGAACCATCCTTAAAGTTATCGCCAAGACTCCTGCAACTGTTCTGCTATGGCAGCTAGGATACTGTATCACAAGCCCTTCCCAGAATGTATCCACTTCTGGGCACCAGTCTTCTTCCCTTGTCAGACCTGCCTTGAGAGAGAGTGTTGCTTCATTCCCCATTTTGCATGGCCAATCTTTAGCCTGTCTGACAACTTCCTTTGCATGCTGCTTCCTTTCAGGGTAGAAGTAGCCTGGTCTCAGCAGCTAGACTGTTATTTCCCTAGACCACTGCACTGTTAACGTTACACTCCAGTTTCTATTTCCTTCTATTTATAGACTGAATTCTACCCTTTTAATCCTCAAGTGACCCACATCCAGCATTACTAGCTCCACCTAGGTTATTGCCAGCCCAGCATGTCAGAGACCTTATCTTTCAATCACTTTGGTTCAAAGGGGTCTCAGATGTGCCATATATGCAAAGCAATTCTTACAGTCTCTCAGGTGGGAGTCTAGAATGCCTTCAACAGATGATAAAAGGATTATTTCCTGAAATACTCAGGAGTGCATGAGTATCCATGCACCTGTATATTTGTGTGGCTACAGTGGTATTAACAAGCAGAGTTCAGAGCCAAATTAGGTTTAGGAAGTGACATAAAACTGAAACTTTTAAATGAATAGGATGTTTTGATGCATAGTAATTGGATGATGCCAGCAAAACTAACAAAACATCACTGAATCTAGTATCGTCGGGCACAGTGGAGTTCTGCGCACGGACAGATGCAACCTATGAAGATGCCAGAACTTTGTTGAGTGTTCTGCCCCTGCTCCTGACTGGACTTGCAGTCAGACTTGTGCAGACTTGTGTGCATCAAACATGAAAAGAACACCCAATCTCTCCGTTCCTTTTCAGCAGCTGCTGAAGCAGCATCATGAGGAATGTTTACTTTCATCCCTTGTAGAAGAAATAACAGACATTTAACTCAGCTTTTGATTTTAAGAACTCCGATTTTTAATTTTTATTATATTTCTTGTTTGTAGTTTTAGAAAAATTAAATAAACAAAAGTTAGTAACTTAGTTAGCCCTGCCTCATCATATGGCAAGCAGGGTTAACTTTAAAAAGTGTTGTCACTGTGGGGTTAATCTGCCTTCTGCTGACAAGCACAATACCTGTCTCCACTTGGAGAGGGTCATGTTGTGGACACCTGCATCCAATGTAAGAAGTTTTTCAGGCGAATGAAAAAGAACATAGAGCTTTGCCTCCTCAGCACTCTGGGAGACAACCCTCACTCCCATTGCTGTGATGGCAGCTCCTATAAGCCTGCCTCCTTCAGCACCACTACCAGCAGAAATCGAGATAATGTCCATAAAGGGGATGTCAGATGCTAGGGGGATGGCTATTATTATGCATCCGACATCTTCTGTAGTGGAGAGAGGTGCAAATAACGCATTCAGCTCCTTTGTGATTTCCATATTCCCTTGGATTGTTATGTAATAATCCAACCCGCCTCCTTGGAAGGTTTTGTACAAGATGTCCTTGCTTAACATCCTGGTTAGGTTCTAGGTTCAGTTAGTGACTTTAACTGAAACTGTACCGTAGGTGATTTATAAACAAGAATGTTCAGGAGCATCCAGTGCAAACCTTCCATTGCGTCTGCAGCCACTCAGGACACCAGAGCTCCAGCTGCTGTGCCTCAGGGGTCTGTGAGGCAGCAAACCTGCAGAGACAAGCAGTGGCATGCTACACCTTGCTAGCAAGGTTTTGAGCCTGCCAAACACAAGCAGCTTGACCCAGGGACAGACGGTGGAGGGAAAGGCAATGTTGAGGCAGGGCTTCATTTTGGCCTGACAGGACAGCTGGAAGTGGGTGGCCCAATGGGCTAGGATCAGATTTTCTCAGTGACATTAAAGTGAAATGACATTGAACAAAACAACGTTAAGTGAGGACTTCCTGTACTTTTGATGTACTTGAAAAGGTTTGTACAGTTTTTAGCCATGCACTCTTCCTCATATTCTTTTTAGTATCCCTTATCAGCTTACATTTATTTTGCAAAAATTTGTATACTTTTTAGTTCTCATCACTTAGGCTTTGGCCTTCCCACCTGTGGGCCTAGATGGTGCACTCTCACAATGTGCTTTAAGACACATTTGCAACAGTGCACACCAGCGGAAAACAGCATGCTGGTAAACCTGCAGCGTTATCATAGATTATGAACATAGCTACTGAACTCTTAACCATGGTTTCAAAGCAGATTATCTTATTTAAAGACACTGGTTTTAAAATTTAGACATTTAATTTAATTATCTTTTCTCAGGAGTTTAAAAAAATGAGAGGCTTCATGTGAATAACATTATACTCAGAAGATAATGCAGAGGAGCATTTTTGCCACAAACTCACTAATTTTAGCTATAATCACTAACAATGTTTTTGTTTTACAGACTAGTATGATTTGGCAAAAGAATAAAATTGCTTTTAAAGTACAAAAATAATTATGAACCACTTGAAACGTAATGTCTGTGTTTTATTTCTCATCAGAATTCATTAGTGTGTAACATCAATAATTTAGCCCATCATTTGCCAACACTGACTTGGCTCAGTAGTTCAATCATGTAACCCTGTAAACTCACTTTCCATTAAAATGAATGTTGCTGACAAAGGATAACTAAAGAGATACTTCATTTATTAGCTAAAGAGATACTTCATTTATCAACATTTTTAAATTAGGAGTTTGAGACCACAGACACTTAGCTGGATAAAATATTTGAGGGAATCTTTGCTACAGGACTCAAAAGATGTATGTGGAATCATATCATGTTATTCAAAATGACAAATGTCTTTTTATATGTGTAACATGGTTCAGAGAGTACTCTTTCAGATGCAGACAGCCACTTGCAAGCAGTCAAATGACCTACCAGGATGACAGCTTGACTGCCTTGAATAAAACAATAAGGGCACTATACCTTGATAGAATTAGGGCTGATTTCTCATAACCATGTTGCTCTGCAGGAAACTGTGATTAAATCAGCCCACAGGTAGCAAGCCTGTCATTTGAATAGACCACCTTATGTCTAGCCAGCCAACCAACCTGTGATGAGCTGATCCATACTTCACAGGTTTACAATTTGGGTACACAATGAAGCATTGAGATGACTGGCTTAGCACATGTGGAAGATTGACTTCAACCTAGCTCCACCACATGGTTGAATAAATGTTTGAATTTAATCAAACATTTCTCATAGAAAATAACTAAATGCAAATAGATTATCTTTCCATTTCTAAATAGCACTTTGAAGCATTAACCTTTAAATTAATTTCTCCCAAGGAAGACCTCCCATAACAACCATTATTAAAAGACACACAGTGCGGTCCAATCTTGTGCCGGAATAGGCAGGCCAGGAGGCTTGCACTGTATCCAGTATAAGATTGGGGCCTGAAGTGGCTCAGCCAGAGGCAAGGGGAAACCCCAGGTAAGCCACCACAGCCCCAATGGGTCTCCTCAGACTTGCACCACCTCAGGAGGTGGCATAAATCCGAGGACAGCAGAGCGGCTTGCAGCCACTCCATGCTGCTCAGATAACAAGATTGGGATCCGGCATAACAACCAGCTCCCAGGCCCACCTCCTGCTCCCTGCCCGCCATCCCCAGGACTTTTAGTCTGTTGGACTTCATGCACAAATAAACAGCATTTGCATGTTCTGAGGAATATGGTAGAGATGGGGATTATCACCTTGTGGGCTGGAAGAGGTAGCATGTACCCCTCACCACGCACTGGATTAGATTGTGGAACTGATGTGATCTGATTGGTTGCGTCTTCTCCAAATCCAGCCTTTAGCTCAGTGATTTTCAACCGTTTTTTTTGTCTCACGGCACACTGATAAGATACTAAAATTGTCAAGGCACACTATCAGTTTTTTGACAATTGACAAGGCACACCAAGCTGTTGGTGGGGAGGGGGGCTCACATCTCCCAGTGCTCTAACAATAAATGACCCTTCCCCAAACTCCCAAGGCACACCTGCAGACCATTCACAGCACACCAGTGTGCCATGGCACAGTGGTTGAAAATGGCTGCTTTAGCAGGTCAGCATTTTCAGAGCTGGCAAGCAGGAGGCTTTTACCCAAGGGTCCAAACCTTTCAAGATTAGATTAGCACTTCACATAGCACTAATATCAGAACCTACAAGGCAAAGGGGAATCAACTATTATCTCTTCCTATCCCAGTTCTTCCTGTGGCTGGGGGAGGGTGGGATGGTGTCTGTGATGAGACAGATAGTGAAGCAGGTTTATCGATGATATCATAAGGTTTCAGAGTTTGGTCATTCTGGCTTGGGAAGCAGGGCTAGACTGAGACAAACAAGAATAGTGGCTGGTGATATAATAGTCATAGACTGGATTGCCTCACCTCCTCTCTCTGTTGGAGAAGAGTTCTGATTTATGTACTGTGGGGGTCCATAAACCTTCCAAGTAATTGTTGGTATATTACCTAAATCTAACTGTTTTCAGCTGTAAAATGTGCCCTGGTCCACCCTAAGGAGACAGTTAACCTGTTTTACCCTAGTACACATAGCCTATTGTCTGAACTGTATCAAAAGTTCTTTCTGCTGGTTTTAGTAATATTTAGCTTTTGAATTCTGTACATCATAGCAATCCAATGTGTAAGTTGGAAAAGTAACAATTTTTTTGAGTAATAAATAAATTAAAAGATCAAATGGCTTTTCAAGTTTACCACTGTGTCAAACCCCCAATTTACCCTAGCTCGCTATTGTTCGTAGGCAGAAGATGATGCTAATTTAGTTTGTAACATGCTAGACTCTGTCTTGGGTTAGCAGTCTCCTTTATCTATGTGCAATGATAGTGATGCACATTGTGATGTTAGACTTTAGAAATTATTCAAAATACTTTTTTGTGCCATCAGTTGCTCCTATTCTGCAATCCCCATGACCTGCATGACCAAAGGATTGGTTGTAAACACGTTCACTAAACTGCCAGATAAACGTTCTTCAGACTGGCTCAAAGCAAGGAATGCATGTCTTCCAAACAGTCTAGACAGCTGACTATGATCAAGCTCACACAAGGGAAAGTCATAAGCCGCTTTGAGCATTTGCTCTGGCATAGGAAAGGTGGGATAAAAATCTATGAAATAAATAATAAATAAGGGGGTTGTTCCAGCCAGGAAATGGAGAAGGGAATTCAGGAAAAGTTTGAAGGGTCTCTATAAGCCCAAATCTTATCAAACTCAGTTCCTTGTCTGAAAGTATATTTTATATTACTGTATTGTTTTCCTTCTTTGAAAATGATTTTATGTTGCTTCAGCCTGCTGTTTTCTGGACTACACATGCAAATGCCTTGAACTTTATTGGTCTTTTTGCCTCCATTACCTCCCTTTTCAATTCTCCTTGGTTTTGAGATGCTTTTCGTTGTTTTTCAATGTAATAAAGTGGTGTCTTTGTGTAAGGCTTTCCATTTGTGCTATTTATACATTGGATACATCTAGTTCTTGAAAATGTTGAGCAGGAGCAAAGTTAAATCCTTGCTAGAACTCAATTTGCTGCCCCTTCCAAGTTTGTCATTAATCTGTTTAGCACTACCCTCTAGGTCTACCCATTCACAGCCCAATCCTATCCACACTTTCCTGGGAGTAAGCCCCACTAACTCTAATGGGGCTTACTTCTGAATAGACATGCATAGGATTAGGTTGTCAGTCAGTTATGTGCCCGCATTATATTAGTACTATGCAAGGCCAGAGTTTGCCTTCCTTGTGAGATAGGGCTGCCTCCTGTCTAGTCTCTGATGAAATAGACATAAAAATGTGGAATTTCTTCATAACCAAAAGAAATTTCTATACCCTTTCACCTCTGTGTATTTTAAGAATCTTTTAATTGTTAGTGCAAGAAGCAAATTATGTGTAAACACCCACATAAACCTACTTATTGTGAACACTTCATTAAATAGAGTTATTCTTTATTGCCTCTAAGCACAGTGTCATACTCGTAACCATATTAGCTGGAGGTGTGGTTTCACCAGATTATCCAAACCAGCAATCTGCTGCAGCACATTAGTGCACTGCAAATGGTCTGCATGTGTTTGGGGGAGGGTCATTTATTAGTAGGACAATTAGGGAATGTGAGCTCCCAGTCAGCAGTGCAGCATGTATTGTCAATTGTCAAAAAACAGATGATGTGTCATGAGATGAAAGGTTGAAAATCACTGATCTAAGCATTTAGCACTATCATTAAGGTGGTGGTGATCATAAAAATCCACCACAAGCCTAAGAGACCTTGAGTTGAGTGAGACTGTGGATGGAGTTGGCAATATTACCACTTCAGAAAGGGCTTCACTAACTACTTTTTATAAACAATAAATTTTCATTTTTAAAAAACAATATAATTCTTTAAATGGACGCTGTTGTGTTACAAATTAAAAAGCCTATTTAAAAAAAAAATAAATGGGATGCACCCTTTCTGGCTATTGCCCTCATTTTAAGTACTCCACATTTTCCACTAAATCATTACCAAAAAGAATAGAGGTTTGAAATAATTTGCCTCTAACTGTTCTAAAGCTATTTCAGATATCACCATTTGCTTTAAGTGCATGCAAATAGATCATTTTGTGATTTGTCCTGGTAATGAACTAGCCATGCATGAAGTTTTTACTTAGAATTCTAAGTGCATCTTCTATAGTTTTGCTAACTGAAACCAGTTAAATTTTTGATTAGAAACTTTAGAAGGTCAAAAGATAGTTCTACATTGGCTTATCCCAAATCCTTCCTGCTGCAAATATCCAAAAATGGAAGTGGACCTCTTTCGTCAGACACAGGGCTGGTTAGCACATCTATGCTCATCAAGTGATGACTACAATATCAAACAACTAAACGCATTAGTTATAAATTGTATTTACAATTTATTTTCTATTGTTATATTGTATTTTCTATTTTTTATTCTATTGTGTGTGTGTGTGTGTGTGTGTGTGTGTGTGTGTGTGTGTATAGTCAATAGTCAATAAAACCTTTATTAGGCATAAACATTTTATATATATATATATATATATATATATATATATATATATATATATATATATATATATATATATATATATATATATATATAAAAATTTAATCTAGCTGCCTCAGACTTCTGCTTTAGTAGAGGAAAGGCGGGGTAGAAATATTTTAAATTAATTAAAATTAATTAATTAAATAAATTAATGAGCCTTCACATATCTAACACCAAGGACAGAACTTTGACATCACCCAGCGTTAAATCAAATACATTTCAGTGGTCTTGGTTCACACATTCAGCAGCCATTAAATAAGTGATCAGAAATTAATAGTTTAATTCTAGCCCTGCCACCATCGCTGATGCAGCCATGCCAAAAAGGTGTGTGCTGCATTCTACTGGGGGGGGGGGGTGACCTGAGTGGGAGTGAAGTAAAAATCATTTCTATTTACTCCCATATAACTCCTGGAGCCACCTATGGTCTCCTTGGATACATGCCACCTACCACTCCTCTGCCAAATCACCAGCACTTGCAAGCGAAGGCCACTTCAGGATGATGGCCTTGTTGTGTTCATTAGAATGTTACTTCTGCCAGCATCCTCGCGCTTTCTCTGGCAGCTTGGATTGGGCTGTATGTATGCATATGGAAATCAGCCTCAAAAATAAGGTCTGTTGATTCAGACATAATAAATCAAGATAAAGCTAAAACAAGAATCATACTTTGTTGATGTTTTGTATTTTACCATATTTGTAAAAATTAGACTGAAGTTCTATCAGGCATTGCATCTAATGCCCATTCCCATCTTCCATCTGCATCCAGTGCTCACTCCCATCTGACAGGTTTCCAAGAAAGTGATCTTATGAGCTATCCTAACGACCAAAATGCAGTTCTGTTTTATACAGTGGAATATGGTTGCAAGGGTACAGCTTGTAAAGTGATCCAATTCCTGTGCTGAAAAATAGGGGCTAGCTCTCCACTCCCTCCTGTCCAAATGAAGCAGGTTCACCTGCTACTGTCAGTACACCCATCCAGCAAGTTCCCAGCATTCAGGCACTACGTTCTTCTTCAAACCGTCTCCTTGGAACTGTTTTGAGTGTTGGTAGCAGCCAGAATTATTCCAGAACAGTGTTTTTCAAACTATTTCTCCTGATGTACCACTTCTCACATTGTACTTATTTTAAGTACCATCAGTACCTGGAGCAGTGATGTCACTTCTAGGTTCACAAAGCTCAGAGCAGTCACTTTTTCGCTCTGAGAAGATGTCAATGCTCATGAGATCAGGGTACAGCAACTTAGCAAAGCTCAGAGCGATCACTTCTCCAGTGGTACGCTTATCCAGTGGTACTCAAGGGGCCTCAGCACCAGCAGTCACTTCTTGGATCTGAGATGCAATTGCTGCGCTCCGCTCTCATGAGATCTTAGACTGTCATGGCACAGTGACTCCTTCTCAGTGCCAAGAAGTGACTGTTGGTACCCAAATCTCTTGCATACCACTGGACAACACCTCAAGTACCACTGGTGGTACATGTACCACTAGTTGAAAAACACTGCCCTAGGA